>NC_058046.1:30086174-30350791 GCF_020085105.1 Siniperca chuatsi | reverse complement strand
CAAGTAAGAACATCATGATTTGTCTTGAGTTTCTTGTCAAACTTTGTCCCCAGACATCAATTTCATCATTATACTACAATCAAGTTTAATTTCTTTCTAGAGGTACTGAGACACCTATTTCTACTTACAAAATAGCACACATGTGGAGGATACCACAATTTGACTCGTTTCTATTGTTAACTTTGACCCACAGAGGAAATAGTCCGTTTCACCTTCCAAACCAGATCTGTTTATTTTCTCAATTCGACTGGGTTAAAGCTGTCATTTCGTCCCGAAGCCTCTTGGAAACATATTTCTACGTTAGATTTATTAACAAATATATGAATAACATGAGAAAATGGCTTAAATTGAGTTTGGACTTTGTCTCCACACAGCAGATGTTCAGTTAGAACTTTTTTCCATGATGTAAGTTTCCTTTCAAAATGAAGCTGTTTTTGTTTCCCAGGGCCTCTTACAAACATTAAAAACTAGATTTTTATGATGGACAACATGGTTTGATTTGAGTTTGTCTCCTGACAGCAGATGTTCAACTTCATTCGATGAGAGTATTGTATTTTCAGTCTATAGGGATTAATCTCCTCTTCTTTACAGAGGATCCTGGAGAAACGTGTTATATTAGTAACATCACAAACCAGACACCCAAGTAAGAACATCATGATTTGTCTTGAGTTTCTTGTCAAACTTTGTCCCCAGACATCAATTTCATCATTATACTACAATCAAGTTTAATTTCTTTCTAGAGGTACTGAGACACCTATTTCTACTTACAAAATAGCACACATGTGGAGGATACCACAATTTGACTCGTTTCTATTGTTAACTTTGACCCTCAGAGGAAATAGTCCGTTTCACCTTCTTTCTATGAGATCTGTTTATTTACTCAATTCGACTGGGTTAAAGCTGTCATTTCATCCCGAAGCCTCTTGGAAACATATTTCTACGTTAGATTTATTAACAAATATATGAATAACATGAGAAAATGGCTTAAATTGAGTTTGGACTTTGTCTCCACACAGCAGATGTTCAGTTAGAACTTTTTTCCATGATGTAAGTTTCCTTTCAAAATGAAGCTGTTTTTGTTTCTCAGGGCCTCTTACAAACATTAAAAACTAGATTTTTATGATGGACAACATGAGTTTTTATCCTTACAGTAGATGTTCAACTTTATTCGATGAGAGTATTGTATTTTCTGTCTATAGGGCTTCACCTCGTATTTCTTCACAGAGTATTTTGCCAAACTTTTCACAGGGTATTTCTTACAGACCGGGACAGGGTATTTCTTACAGACCGGTTCTTTATTGCAATTCTTTTCTACACACTCATTTGGTTCCCTCTTGGGTTATTTATAGATTCGTAGTTTGGAACTCATCTTTAAAAAAGAGGAGGAGTGAATGTGTGATAGGGAAAATAAAAAGACAAAAAAAACCCCCAAACAAAACAAAACATAGAATAATTAAAAAACTGAGTAAGCAAAAAGTGTGAATGCCAAAAGGATGATCTGGGAAGATAATAAAACAGGCCGCTCTTAGAGACATTGAAGGGTTAATATTATTTTATTTTATTTGGGTTGGTTCTCAAGGAAGTCTGTAAACTATCTAACTGTCTTTCCCCTAGCAGCCAGCTTCAAGGTCTTTTTTTTCTTTCCTCTTAATTGTGGCAGAAGCGCTCCTAAGAATCCAGCCAAAATATTAAAAACAAAGTTATTATAGTTGGGAAATGCGGGTTGAAGAATAAATATGGGTTCTAACAACAATAGCAAAACTTCTGAGAAACCTATGTTGAAATCCCTTAATATAAACTACATGATTACCAATTATGGTAAGCACAGCATTGACCAGCTGGACATCTGGGTAAAAGAATTTGGTTTTCCATCAACCGGCAGTTTCTCTCTTAGACAGATAGAGATATTAAAAGGCAAATTAGAAGAGAAAGAACAAGTCACTGAAAAGAAAAGAAATAAGCAATTTAAAGCAGACTGGAAGGCTTATGCTTGTTGGCAGCATGAAGCCCTTATCAGGGATAAAAAAATAAATAAGGCAGGGACAGATCAGCCAAACACCTCTGTGTCTCAGTATGTCCCACAGTGTGCCAAGCTGGATCTGGACCTGGACTCGGCCGCCGTCAAGGAAGTCAGCCTCAACAACGAGCAGCAGCAGCTACAGCAGCAGCACCAGCAGAGGCACAACCACCAACTGCGGCCTCGATACACCTGGATGAGGCAACAGGAGGACAAGGATCCTTCATTCCCACACCTCCAACACCCAAAGCGGACTACAAATCACATTGGGGTGGCCCAATAACCCCCAATCGCCCTTCCAGCCCTCATCGCACTCGAAGCAACAAAGAATTCCGGTCCAGATCAAACTCCTGCACCTCCTTAAAAGCGATTGCACCAATGATGGAGGTGGCAGCAGGAGATGGGACCTCACAACTGATTTTCATGCCATGGACATATGCTGAACTGGGAGTATGGTAACCTGGAGACCATAGAGAGGTCTCCAGGTTACCATTGCAGAAAAATTCCTCAAAGATGAGCAAAGGAAGAAAAGTACGCAGCTGACGGACAGATTACAGATGGCGCAGCCGAGGGCGTATGAGAATCAGAACAGAGGCCGGGACCAAGGCCGACGAGGACGTGGAGAAAGGGGAAGAGGACGAGGAAGGAGTGACGCTTGTTTCAAATGTGGCAAAATGGGACGTTGGGCAAAAGATTGCCCCAAGAATCACGAGCAGGCTGACTGACTAGATGGGTGTCGACGCCAGGTCAGGAAGGAGCTGGCTTGAACACTGAACTGAAGACAACAGAGCATTCTTCATATCAGGCATGTAAGAGCACCCACACTGACACAAAAGAGCATGTGAACGCACAAGACACAGACAATTGCCTGCATGAGACACCGACACACACACACAAACATTGATAAGTGAGGCATTGAGCTCATTCCAGATTCAGAGTTTTTAATGGCCAGTTTGATAACATCAGATGATGAAATATGTCATGACAAAAACATTTTTGTGAAAGACGTCTCAGAAATTCCTGAGTTAAATCAGGTACCATCCTGCTTGTGGGCACAACACAAGCAGGTTGATGTAGGATTAATCAAAGATGCTGAGCCTGTAGTAATCACGCCAAAATCTTCATACAGGCCGTGTCAGAACCAATATCCTTTGAAGAAGGAAGCTGTTGACGGTATTAAACCAGTGTTTGATTCTCATTTAAAAGCAGGAGTAATCACTCCTGCTTCCATTCCATGCGCAAAATCTCCAGTCCGAAAACCTATTTTCCCTGTACAGAAACTCTGGGATGCCGGAGAGCCACAAAATTGGAGATTCGTGCAGGACTTGCAGGCGGTAACTGCAGCAGTACATGCAAGAGCACCCAATGTTCCCAACCCACACACAATACTCTCACAGTTGCCACCTGGGAGTAAGTGGTTTTCAGTTGTTGACCTGGCTAATGCTTTTTTCAGCATCCCAGTGGATCCTGACAGCCAGTATTGG
The DNA here is from genome assembly GCF_020085105.1 of Siniperca chuatsi. Classification (NCBI taxonomy): domain Eukaryota; kingdom Metazoa; phylum Chordata; class Actinopteri; order Centrarchiformes; family Sinipercidae; genus Siniperca; species Siniperca chuatsi. The sequence goes on along the minus strand of NC_058046.1, from coordinate 30,347,290 downwards.
TTTGCGTTCTCTTTTGAAGGTAAGAGTTTTACATTCACCAGACTCGTCCAAGGGTATTTGGAGAGTCCTGGAATCTTTAACGATGCGTTAAAAAACAATTTGGAAATGTTGAAATTGACAGAAGGAAGTGCGCTGATACAATATGTAGATGACCATATGATCTGCTCAAAAACAAGAGAAGCTTGTGTAAAAGACACACTAGCTCTGCTCAATCACCTTGCAGATATTGTACATGGGAAAGGTCTTGCAGCAAAAGACAAAGTCCACTGGACACCAGAAGCGGAGAAGGCTTTTGTGGATTTAAAGCTGGCCCTCCAGACACCCCCAACTCTTGGTCTCCCTGACAGTAACAGACCTTTCACGCAGACTGTTGACGAGAGGTGGGTTCATGACTTCTGTGCTATTACAAGAACATGGGAGGAGACTGAGACCAGTAGGCTATTTTTCCAGCAAGCTTGACTCTGTAGCAGCTGGGCTGCCAAATTGTCTGAAGGCTGTGGTGGCTGCAGAGAAAGCTGTTATAGCCTCACGTGACATTGTAGGTTATGCTGATCTGACACTGTTGGTTCCACATGCTGTCTCAATGATATTGCTTGAAATGAAAACATCACATCTCTTAACAGCCAGGTGGTTAAGATACAACACCATATTGCTTGAAATGCCTAATATCACTGTTAAGAGATGTACAGTGCTTAACCCAGCAACTCTCCTCCCTACAGCGGCAGACGGTGAACCTCACGATTGTGTAGCAGTGATAACAGAGACTTGCTCCCCCAGACCAGATCTGCAGGAAACACATTGATCAATCCAGAGCTGGAGCTGTTTGTTGACGCTTCAGCATCACGAGATCCAGCAACTGGTAAAAATCTTGCAGGGTTTGCAGTAACAACATTGTATGAAACAATTCTGGCTAAACCACTCCCATCAAATTATTCAGCACAGGAAGCAGAGTTAGTTGCATTAACGGAAGCATATAAATGTGCTAATGACCAAACTGTGAACATTTTCACATATAGCAGATATGCATGGGGAAACAGAAACTTCCTTACATCCACAAGCAAACCCATTGCACATCACACACTGGTTGCTGAACTCTTGGATGCTGTGCTGTTGCCTAAGCAGATTGCCATTTGTAAATGTGAAGCACACACTAACAACCTTGATCCTATCTCACAGGGGAATGCCAGAGCGGATAAGGCAGCAAAAGCTGCTGCCAAACAAACACCGACCAACTCGTGTTGCATTAACTAATGAACCTCTGACACCTACAGCTGATCTGCAGGGACTGCAGACAAGAGCAACGGCAGAGGAAAAAGCAGTGTGGCGAAAGGCAGGCTGCACTGTCACAGACAAAGTGTGGTATGGACCAAGTGACAGTGATGTTTACCGAAGTATCTGTTCCATTATCATGTTGTGTTGACCCATGGGCGAGACCAGGAGCATGGTGCTGGAGCGGAACAGATGCTGGTTCGCAAAGGGATTTAATAACTTCTCTCAAAAATTTTATTTTGCTAAAAATGCAGATGGATTTCATTGAGCTGACACCCAGTGAGGGAAAGAAATATTGTTTGGTCATTGTTGACATGTTCTCTAAATGGGTAGAGGCCAAACAGGTTTCAGCAGCAGTAGCAAGGAGTCTTATGCGTGAAATCGTCCCATGCTGGGATATTCCATATAGGATCCCCAGTGATAACGGTACACCTTTCATGAGCGCAGCATTGAAGAGTGTAGGAGAGTATCTTGGTATTGATTTAAAACATCATTGTGCTTATCACCCAGCCAGGGCAGGAGCCGTGGAGAGGGAGAACAGTTGCTAACATGTTCACTATAACATGTTGCCAAGGTGATAATGTCAGTGTTGTGTTTACAGCTTGTTCCACTTCCCCCAAGTGGCAAAAAAACAAAACTTAATTGTTGCAGAAGAAGCAACGCCCTGCAGAAACAATACATAGCTTTATGTTATAAATTCAGGAGGTTATTATAAAGATCACTTTATTGTGATTAAAAAGTAGCAGAATTGCTTGTTGACCAGTGCGGAGAAATGCGCTTCTGCTTGTGTGGATTTGTGGTGAGATTTATACCTGATCAGAAGTGTTTTCAGTTAGTTTTGGCTTTCCACCTCCACTGAAGAGCAGCGTACAGCTGCTTCCCTAAACTTTTCATCCAGTACAGTCCCAAACAGGGTTTTATGTCTTTTACGTCTGACAGACATAAAAGGATATCCCCTACCCTATCAGCAGAGCAATAATGTAGAACATGCACATTTAAAGAGGTTACTTCCCCAAAAAAGACACAAAAGTGTAGGGAAGACTAAATCATGACTGCATGTGTGCTGATCTACAGGACAATACATATTTGAAAGCAATACAGAATGTCTGAGAACCTTACTGCATTATATTCCATTATATTTATATATATATATATTGAATTGCCACCTGTATTTTGTTTCCCCTTTATGTAAATGAAGACATTTCCACCACAAATTGATGCAGAAATTGGTACAGAAAAGAATGCAGGAAATTGAGTGTTTAATTTTCTGGGGGCGGATCCCCGCTTAATAGGTGTCCCCTCCAATGTTGAAACAAAACCTGCGCCTTTGAAACATCCTCCTCATACAGCTAAAATCAATCAGGCAGTTCAATTTAATTCTTTTTTATTTCAAGGAACCTTGTTTCATACAAAATGTTTAATGTAGAAACAACTGCAGAATTCAAAGTCTGGCCAAGAAACATAATATCGGGCAAACAAACACTTCATTGAATCCCAAGACCCAAATAAAGGAATGTTCCAGCTCTGCTGCACGTGTTGGAATTGTCTGTTGACAAAAACAACACTGTTTTTAATAGAAATTTGTCTTTTCAACAAACCCCACAGTTTATATCAAATATTAAAATTCAACAACAAAATAACATATGGTATCTAAAAGTACTTAGTTTTCTACATGCACTTACATTGTTAGAACATGCAAACATTTGTATTTTCTCAAGAAAAAGCCACATCTACACTCCCAGTAGTATGAAGAAATAAATAAGTTGGATTGCTTCTAATGTTTGGTGGCCAATTGGCCCATACTAGGGCGTAGGTACGTTTCCTTTCACGCAATAGAGGCCTCTGTTAGAGAAGGTACAGGTATTTTGAAGACTTTTTGCCATAATGTGACAAAACTTTTAAAATAATGAATGTATCTGCAGAAGAATGCGTTCCTGTCTATGACAAAAGGAATCACTTTGACAGGTTCAAGGTTGATTTTTTGAGCCATGGGATTTCCATTTGACATCATCAAAGTGGGTAAATGTTATGCATGCAAATATACGCATAAAGTTGCTGTAATCCTAAATATTATATCTGTTTCTTGTTTACACTTTGTGCCTTTATGAATTTTAAGTCTTTTTTGTTTGCATGTTTTTTTTTCATAGCATTTTCTATAAAACATTTGGTCACAATCATGCTGAAGCCTGAATCTGAAGAGACCAGCATGTAAAACTACAGAATGGATGGAGAAATGGGTTTGTCTTGTGGCATAGCCCTGCTCTCTTGTCTTCAGCTTATATCCGGCCCCTGTCCGGCCTCAAACAATGCCCCTGTCTTGTGGCATAGCCCTGCTCTCTTGTCTTCATGCTCCATGTAAAAGCACCATATAAAAGCGCAGGAATAGATCATGAACATTTCATAAAAGACAATCTGATTATGCCAGTCATGTGTATCAAGCATGTTGCATAAAACACACACTGTTTGTGTGTAAATCAGCCTACATATCCAGTTCAGATATACAGTTGTTTGAGGCATCAACAGATAGTCCTCCTGTGACTGATAGATGTTGTAATGTTGTATTTCTAGAAATCTGACAGTGGGAGAATTTCCTCCTTCAAATTGGAGCGGAGATCAGTGAGGTGTCTTCAGAGGACCACTTGAAGGAAAAATCCACCCTCCAGTACTGTCAGATCCACTTCTGACCATTGTTACATCAATTTGTGGAATTCTGTACATTCCAGGAATTGTTTCGTGTTTTGTGTTGTAACTTATCTTTTGGAGTGTAACTACATTCTTTCCAGTCTCACAGAGCCAGATGAGATTTAGTTATTTTGAGACAGTTATTTTGCTGGGCCAGCAAGATAAGCCAATGCCTCAATCTGCCTCATCTCCTACTTCTACAGTACTTCAGGTCTAAAGGAATTCCCTACATTTCCCAGAATGCATTTTAACAAGCCCCAGCAAAAAGACATCAACTTCTTGCTTTCAATCAAAAAGTGTGTACGTGGACATATTAGTTGTGTGTCCCAAGTCCTTACAACAAACTAACATCGTTGATAAGTTAATATCAGTATGTACTGCTATTAGCTTATCAAAGCATAAAAATATCAGCATATATGTTGGTCAATAAATAACAAGAAATGTCAGTACAGAAATGCCAGATATGTTTGAACTGAAGAAATACCATCACCACTACAATTTGTCAATCAGAGAGTGCTCCACGTTAGTCACTCTGTCTCTTTTACAATCCATTTCTTGCCTGTGTGAACTTTGAACTGCAAACTGGCAGCTATAGAAAAAAATAAAAATAAATAAACAACAACAAACTTTTCCATTTTAACACCAAAGCCTGATTTTTAATGCTGTACCATTCCCTGCTGTCAAACTCCATGGTCCAATAGCTGCTAAAAATATCTTGGCATGACATTACAACATCAATTTTTTGCGTGAGTGTGAAAAAACACACCACAAAACAACAAACTGGACCCAGAAATGCAACAGCTGATGCTTACCAGTGTTAGTGTTAATCCACACACACACACAGCCTGGCTTGAAATACCTATGAAGAGTCAGACTGGATCACATTGTGTGCACACTCTTACCTTACCCCACACCTACCTACCCCTTCAGACTCCAGCTGACCAACACACACTGTGCAGTCCACTCAAAAAAAAAAAAAAAACTCACACTGTGGCATAATTACCAAAAAATAGAAAAAAGAAACTCTACAAGGTGGTCATAGCAGATAGGTGACCAGATCTACCATCTAAACATGCACAATGTATTACTTGCATTAATTTAACTGCATTGATATAATTATGCAGTTTTCATATCTGTGAAATGATCGCATAGCGTTTCCACAATGTTGAGTCAAAAACAAGAAAAATAATTGACTTTCATAAGGTAATTTTTCCATTCCTGTCTTTTAAGCATAGATATCATTTCTCTGCTTGTAGGCTTTCTGTACAACATGTTTTCCTGTAGAGCTACATACAGAATGAACTAGTCAAGTGTGGACGCATTAGAAAACAGTTGACATTGCATCTTTTTCTACAGCATATCTAAAAAGGATAGGCACTTGGTCTTAAAACATAGCAAATAACTCTGTAAGAAACATTAGACCTAAAACGATGGCAAACTGTAAGCAGTTCACATAAAACACACCTTTGTTTTTTTCATGTCATACAAAAAATGAAATGAAAAGAGAACATCTACAAGGAAATTTTTATAGAAAACAAATCAGTCAGTCAGGTACTTTACACTACTATGCGTTGCTTCGCTCAAAGTTTTCAAGAAACGTTTAACAGACAAAACAATCATTGTTGTGACAGCACTTCATCTGTTCGACTGACAAAAGGAATGTCATAAAGGATTAGGTATCATGGAATGGTAGAGTCCTGAACTAAACACAGCTGTCAGAATGTCTGAGGTTTTCCTTCATTTTATACTACCATTTCACTATTGACCTGCGTTTCCGTGACTTGCAGTGCAATCACTTTCTGTTGAAACTGCCATACTGACTCTCAAACGCACTTCAAACCTTCAGCTATTGTTAGAATCAATAACTAACTTTACTTACAGCTTATATAATCAATCCTGTTTGGAGGCTGTCGTACTGTTATACAGTATGCTGTGCTGTTGGCTGTAATAATAATGTGGAAGAAGGTGAAATGTCAGTTAACCAGCAGATAAAGAGAGCACAACCATCTTGAATGTTGTGTTGCCTTTATTCGTATTCATATTATTGTGAAAAAACTTTTGCATGTGCCTATTCTATTATTTTGTGAAGCAGTGCTGCTACATAAGTCCAGAAATGCTGTTTGGGTCTCTGCAGTGATCTGACTACAATTTAGAATGTACATGGTTGCAAAAGTAACTTCCCCTGGTAAACAGAACAGAGCATAATAGGTTATAAAACTTGCAAATAGTTAGAATTTAATGTTAAAGCTGCACTTATCTCAGGATATGTCAGGATGATATGTCAATGTTATGTTTACAGCTAGTTGTGCTGCCCCCAAATGTCAGAATAAAAACAATTAATACAGCTTTAAGTTTTTGCAAATTGCCATTAGCAAAATTAAGCCAAAAAGTAGCACAGATTTCCCTACTCCTGTTGAAGAGTCCTGTTTGGAACAAAGCATCATATGAGACCCTTGTTTTTTTTCGGTATAGTGTGAATAAAGCTTTACTGCTCATCATCATAGACAAATCACCTTGAAGTGAAACAGCAAAATACATCAGCACTTGAATGGTTTCCCTGAAATACAGACTGGAGTTATGAATGACACAGCAGGTCTGGTGGTTTATCTACATAATCAAAGACTTCTTCGGATCGTCCATTCTTCCAAAGTCAGGAGATATATGCTATATGCTGTTTGAGTGTCAATATGGTGGTGTCAACAAACACTGAAGTCAAAGGAAATCAGGGACAGCTACTGTAAGACATCTGATATTGGCAAAAAGCCTACTCTTCTGTTTCATAATGCTTACATGCCCTTTGATAAAGAGGACACTTGTTCACATTCAAAAATTACCAATTACAACTCTCCAAGTTAGGATTAAAATACAGCATTACACAGTGACAATGTAAACTAAAGCCTTCATAGAAGATGATAAAACTCATCACAATTCCTCAAAAAAGGTTGGTTTAAAGCCATGCTAGCACCATTTGTCCTCCTCTGCCTCCTGGTAATACCTGGGTGCCCTGACGCCAGAGCCTGGGCTGGTGCTGCCCCTGAAGCTGAAGTGGTACCCGTTAGGCACCCCAAGGTTCTGCTGGGGAGCGGGAGGCAGAGCTCCCATCGTGCGAGGCAGTGCGGTCCGAGATGAGTGTCTGGCACAGGGGCTGGACATTGACACTGCATGTTGGAAGACGTCCAGCTGGTCCCGGAGGCTGCCGTACAGGCTGCCCAGGGCCTCAGTGTGGCCCCGGCCCAGGAAGGGCTCAGAGCTAATACGAGTGACAAGGCAGGGGAAGTAGCGGGAGCTGCTGTGCCATAGGGTGTTGTGCTCCGACAAGCCATGGCTCAGCCGGCTGGGACTCAGAGAGGCCTGGCTGGAAACAAAGTGCAAGGGGGATGAATTGGCAGTCTTATAGGCCACCCCAGGCCGCGGGGTGAGGGGGGTCTGGGGAAGCTGCCGACGTCCACGGCTCGCGGTGCTAGGACTGGAACTCAGTGTCACTGGGCTGCCTTTAACCCAACCGCTGCCCTAGATGAAAATTGGACAAGCAATTTGAAATGATAGAATGATGAGGAAAATATGTAAGAGAGGAAAGGAAAAGGGAAGGGGACAGGGAGAGAGGAAAGACACCAAAATGATATGTGATGACGCAAGATATGGCAGGGAACAAATGAGGGAGAGAACACAGACACAGAAGACAGAATGAAACAACAAGCACTAATGGAAAGGTAATGACAGATAGACAAAATGGATGGAAAATGATGAAAAGAGAAAGTGGGAAAAGAAGTGAAAGGCCATGAGAGGCTGCACTAAAGGCAGGCAGAGGAGAAAGTAGTAGTAAGAGCATGCAGGGGGATCGCAGTAATACTTCAGTCTGCTTTCAATTTCCTTTATTCTTTCTCCTAAACTGCCTCTCTTTCAACACGACTCTACAAGGAAAAAAACGCTCTTTGACTTGAAATCATAATGCTTTAATTTGAATGAATTTGGAGTTAATTTTGGTATCATATTTTAAATATAAAATATATAACTAAGACAAGCTTAATGCAAAATTAATATTCTATTCACCACATCATCTTGGCTTGCCAATGTACTGAGATGTTTTTTAGATTTCATGATTTTTATTGGCCTATTTCAAGACAGCAACTTATAAGTGAGTTGCTGAAGGAAAATTCTCACTCTGACAGCTGCCTCAGGGTCTTATGCAGGTGCCTGATGATAGTAGTATCATCCTCTGTTATAACATCCAACAGTATACCATTACCTACTGTAGGCTATAATATTCTCTCATCTAATATCTCTGTAACTATCACATGACTGCCTATCATATTACTCATGTAATAAAAAAAGAAAGATGTTATTTAGAGTCTTACCTTGCTGTACCATTGATATTTTCTAATTGTTTCGGCTCCTCTAATACCACTAGACTGGCACTGCTAAATCTTTCTCTGATTTCCAACAGCAGGATTTGAAGCCCTGCAGTGGGAATTTCTTCTTTTTAGTCTTTGGTAACATTTTTGTGAATGAAACAGACACATTGTGGGATTGAGTCAAAATAAACACATTGTGTTTACGCATGTTGTTGCACAGAGGAATACTGATTACATTTATATTGTAGTCTTGCTGAACAATACATTTCCTTTTGTTTTAATGACTGTTTAACTTATCTATTATTCAAAAAAATGTAATTAAATTCAGTTCACTTAAAAAAAAGTATTTTGAATTGAAAAATCAATAACAAATTTCAGCTTTAGGCTAGTTGTTATTTTTTATGCAAAGAGAATTAGAATTGGTTACATTACCACTTAAACAAAATACAAATTTCTAAGCTGATTCATCTAGTGTTTGTCCTCAGATTTGTGTCAGCAGCTGAGGGTGACAAATAGTTTATTGGAGGCTGATAGATCTCAGTGGTGAACTGAAATATTACAGATAAACTTCTATTAAACTGTGATGAGGTTCATCACATCAGTTGTACGCTCAGTCTTTGTGCCAATACATGTAACTCTACCACATCGTCATAAAACTAGAGGCCTTAACCTCAATTACAAGCAGAGTTGCCAAGTCCACTTATAATAAGTGACTTTGGGCATCGTCTTTTTTCTTTTGAAGTCGCTTGAAAAAGTCACAGGTTTTTTTGGCTTGTTTTAAAAAATATGGTTGCTTGTTAGGAAAATCTGACAAACGACTTCATTTGTTTTAGATTTATGGTCACTATTTTACCCAGTGCATTGATTGACACTGTCTGCTCCCAGCCTCACAAATAATATCAGTGTTGTAGTGTAATTAATTCGCCCTACCACAAATCCCCACAGGGACCCCCTCCTCCCCCTCATTGGAGAAAAATCTATGTCATGTCAGTCATGTTGTAGCCTAAGTTAGGCTTGAGAGCTTTGACATTGCTCTCAGAAATATGTACCCTTTGACAAATAAACAAATGTAATGAGTTTTAGTGTCCTTTGGTCTAAATGGGGTTTTGTATCCTGATATGAATAACATTCTGAGGGAAAATAGAATTCAAATGTCAGATGAACTCTAAACTGAAAAAACAAAAAACCCTGTAGAAATCCCCTGCACCTGGCCTTGTCTGGCTTTACACGCCTGTGCCCTCCCACCTGCTTGTTACTGTTTTCCTGCCCCTCGCCAGGGGAGGCAGCACAGCTGGCGGTGGCAGATTTGGTGCGGCAGTGTTCCCGGCTGCAGTAGCGGTTGCAGGAGTAGTAGCGCTGCTTGTCTGTCGAGGAGTAGTGGTGTTTCCTCTCGTGGGAGCGTCCACGGTCGTGGGCTCGCTCTCTGGAGGCAGCTGGGTCAGACGCTGGCTCTCCTGGTGCACCTGTGGAGGAGGACAATATTGCAGGGGGTGAAAGGTGATTTTTCTCTATTCTAGATAGTATTAGAGTCCTGATTTTTGTACTACTGTCTTTTCTACTGTGTTTTTTCCTACTGTGACATGTCAAAATGTCTTCTGTGAAAAAGGTCTGTTGGGAAATTTTTTACAACATGGCAACCCAAATGTTTTACTTATTAATGGCTTATAAATATATATATAAAGCATTAGTAAATTATTTATTAACTATTCATGAATTCATAGAGCCACATCGCTAGCATGGCTAAAAAGGAAATATGGTGAGACTCTGTTTACACTGTACATTTTTAATAAGCTGCTTTTGGACAATCAATAAGCTATATGGGATTCTGTTTAATTGGTTTCAGTGCATCTCATGTTTGTTTACAATCTGTTTCAGACCTTCCTCTACCCTAACTAGAAAAAAATTCTCTGTAAATACTCAATACCTAAAAAATGGTCAAACTTAAAATCTATCTACATGGTGACAGCTCCATAAGCAGCTGGTTTCTTGGGGTATTGTAGGGTGTAACAGCTGTTATTGTACACTTCACATTAAAACATTAAAATCAAGAAGCCTTTGGCAGTGAACATTACATGTGATCAACTTTTGGCTACTGTTCTGACCTTTTTGTGGTTTCTTTTTTAAATTAAACTACTATATGTAATATTAACCCTAACCCTTCATAGCTCACGCTGTAACTTTCTGCTCATTTGCTCAATTTGTAAAGGTGTTTGTACTTCATAAATAAACATTTTCTTTATTTCATTTTTAAAAAATGAACTGAAAACAGGGAAAACAGCTAGCCTGGCTCCACCCAAAAGGTAAAAATCTGCCTACCAGCGTCCATAGATTCTATATGCAAACTTTCGTGCAGATTGGACTGACGGCCTAGGAGGAGTTCGAAAAAGTATGTTTACATATTTCATGATTTTAGAATAAAAAGCGCCACCTAGTGGCCGACTGGCAACAAATTTAGACAGAGCCCCAGTATAAGAAATCTAAGTAACTAATGAGCCAAGTTTCGTGTTAATCGGACAGACCTATGTGGTGGTATAGATATTAACGTTTTCATATTTTGAAAAATATAGGGTGACGGACTTTTGTCACACATCAGTGAATGTGCTGAAAAAGTTTCAGCTCTGTAGGATGTATGGTGTGATTTTTTCAAGTTTGGAATGTGACATGTAGAAATTTACATTTGCTGTAATAAGCCACAATGTGACTGTTTAGGTGCGGCGAATTTCGATGTTTTGCCATGAAACTGGCTGTAACTTTACTGTACATGGTCCCATCTGAACCAAACTTCACGAGTCCCACTCTGAACACATCTATATGACAATATTTAGTTATTGTCATAGCACCATCTACTGGCAATAGGAAGTCAGCCTTCTGTGACAAACATCATCTGATTTACGTTGAAATTACATTATGTGGTGTTTACATGATATCCAGCAAGCGTTATTTGTGTGTGTTCACTAGCGCCACATAGTGAAATTCGACGCCACGCCATGGACAGGCTATTCAACAAAAACTCAAGCTTTGAAGAACCTTTGATCCCTAAGGTCTTCAGATTGCACTGCCAAAATTTGAAGTCGATCTGATGAATTCTCTAGGAGAAGTTTGTTAAAGTATGGAGCCTGTAAATGGCAAAAAATGACCTAAAAGTGCACATTCAATTCAAAATGGCTGACTTCCTGGTGTGTTTAGGGTATAGCTCCAAGATGCTTTTTTGTATGCCTGGAAGTGATACATCTGCCTCCCAAATTTCATACATCTAGGTCAAATTTAAAGGTGGGGGCTTTCACTTTTAAAACTGTTAGGGGGTGTTAGACTGTTAGACCCCTATCAAAGGAGGGGAGGCATTAAATTTGATCTGAGGCAGAATGAATGAGCGTTTCTATACTTTTTCTTTCAGTTTTTACATTTTATTTTACTGGTATTTTATATCTCACAATGACCATTTCCACAGCATCTAGTGTGTTTGTTTCTATGTTAAATAGGTAGCGTACACTCCGCTTAGTAGGTTGCGGTAGTGTGCCTTGTGTACAGGCTGTGATCTGCATTTTAACCTAGAAGAAGAACGTGTTTATCCAGCTTATGCAGCAGGGAAAAGGAAAATACCAAGAACACAACGCTGCGAGCAAGCAATGCAGACTCAGCCATGGGTAAATGCAAATTCAATTAGGAGTTCCAGAGATTTGTACGAGGCGCGATGTGAACGTTGTTGCAAAACATTCAAACTTGGGGCAATGGTAAGCACGGATTCTCACACGAAATCTCAAAGGCACAAGCACTATACTCGAAAAAGTACTATGCCCATCGAGTCGTACGCTGCTACTGCTAGTTTGGCTGTACATACTAGAGATGATTTGTCTACTGCGAATATGTTCTTCAGTGGTGGAATGTAAAGTACATTTAGGCTACTCAAGTATTGTACAAATTCGAGGTACTTCTACTTCACTTGAGTATTTTCTTTTCATGTCGCTTTCTACTACTTCTACTCCACTAACGTTACATCTCAGTGTCAAATATTGTACTTTTTTCTCCACTACATTTGTCTGACAGCTTTAGTTAATATTTTTCTGATGACAGATCTATCCAGATCTGATTTTGAATGTTTGTGATAAACTGAAGGATGAAGTGTTCCTTTATGGGTTGAGAAAATTCTCCTACTTCTTTAAGATAAATAAACTATTTCAACCCACTCTTGAATTAGCTGGAAACTGCATTATCACAAAGCTGAAAACAGGGCTGTTTTTCTGAGTTCATGAAATGTTGACTTTTTAGAGATACGTAGTTCTCACAGGACAGTGACACTGACACATGCTGATCTTATAGATTATGATGCATTGCTGTAGAAATTACTACCCAACAGTATATAAAGTAGTTAAAATTAGCTCAACCAGAGCTAAAACATGTAGAAATTTACATTTGTTGTAATAACCCACGATGTGGCTGTTAAGGCGCCTGCGAATTTCGATGTTTCGCAATGAAACAGGAACTGGTTGTAACTTTACTCCATCTGAACCAAACTTCACATGTACGATAAGAGGCCCACCCTGCATGAACAACGATGTCTGATCAGGTGCGTGGGCCTGTTCATCGGTGCTTGCAGCTTTAGTTGTATGTGAATCTGTTTCTTTTGTTGTCTTACATGTGTAACTGTGTTAAAAGTTTTTATTTTGTTTTATTTATCTATTTTTTTAAAAAGGTCTTAAGCAGAGCAGAAGTGCTCTGTTCTTTGTGTGTGTGTATATAAGTGCTGACTAACCAGCAGAGCCGGGTGGTTGTCCCCCCAGAGGTGTATCCAAAGACCTCTGCCTCTTCTCTCTCTCTTTATCTCTGTCTCTGCGGTGGTGGCAGCGGTGGTGGTGGTGATGGTGGTGAAGTCGGTCCTGGCTGGGTTTCTCCAGGGTGTAGTCCCTCAAGTTGACCTCCTGGCGACGCTGTGGGGCCACAGTTGAGGCTGAGCGCTTCATAGGGCTGGCATCAGGGACAGACTGAGGGAGGAGGTAGAGAGACAAAGAAGCTCACTGAGTATCATGTCTGACACAAGATTTTCATCCAGCAAGAAAGTACGTGTAGTTTTCATATAGCTCCAGATTCTTACTATGACTACACCTGATTCTACACCTGGTTCCCTTCCTTGTATACTCACTTACAGTACTGTATGCACCGAAACACTCAAGTGAGCAGACCTGTTTTCACTCATGTATGTTAACACATTAAATTACAATCATTTTATTTACTCTACCATGTGATTAAAGACCTTGACAAAAGAAAAGGCATTAGACCAGAAATGTAATAATTTGAACATGTATCACGTTTTAGAAAAATTGACTGTTGTGCCAAATGGAACTGTAAAGGGAATTAAAAAGCTTTTGTCAGATTTCTATTAGGACTGCAGCAGTGGGAACACCTGGCCAGTCTGCACCTACCGCTCTGACACATGTAATTAACATGTCTACAGTGCAGTACTGGCACTGTAGATTTAAGAGTTCACCCAGCTGGTCCAGATAAAACTGCACAATGTCAAACCACTAACAAGTATATATATGTTGTGTGACATACAGCTAGATGGATCCCTGGAGAGTGGCGTGAGTGGCTCCGCTGTTATGCAGGAGAGGGATAAAGGCCAAACAAATAAAAAGAACAGCAGAGAAAGAGATAAGGAATATTAAGCAAGATCAGCAGCAAGATCATATCCTACACAGTGGCTTTAAGTTCATTATTCAAAAATAGTTCATTTCATAAGTTTAGTAAAAGCTTTTACAGCAAAATGTATTTAAGCATCAATAGTAAATGTACTGTGAATGTATGGTGAGTAACCCATTTCAGAGTGTTACTTGTTTACTTATCAATAAACAGGAACTCGTAAACCTAACTACGTTATTATACATACATTTGGGTTACCCCTCTGAGAATCGCTGCCTTATTGTAGGAGAGTCTGTGACCCTGGGAGCTGGGTTGTTGGGGGCAATAGTTCCTGGTAGCGAGGCAAATTGGTCCCAGGAGAGGGGTCAGACTAAGAGCTATTCACAGACTATACATGAATGGGCCAAGAAGGAGTTGCAGCCTTGACTCATGGGGCCCAGTCGGGTACAACCCGAAAGAACTACATGAAGCTGCTGGCCTGTGGGCCCACCACCCATAGGGATAAGCATTGGGGTCTGGTGCATGGTCAGCCGGGCGACAGGCAAAGGCGGGGACCTAGGCATGCTGACCCCTGGCATTGCAGACTGGTTCTAGGGACGTGGAACATCACCTCTCTGGCAGGGAAGGAACCAGAGCTATTACAGGAGGTGGAGTGGTACCAACTAGAGACAGTTGGGCTCATCTGACGGTGGATTGCTCCCTCTGGGTTGGGACTGAGTTTCTGGCCCATGCCAACATGCAGATTGGTGCACTGTCAGCAGTAATGCAGGCATTGCACTGTCACGCAAAGGTGTGTAGGTAGCTGAGCTGAAAGGCAAAGTTTTCGATTTATCAATCGATCTACGTTCCAACCCTTACCTGTTGTCATAGGCTTTGGGTAGTGACTGAAAGAATGAGATAGCGGATACAAGCAGCCGAAATGAGTTTCCTCCATAGGGTGGCTGCATGTGAAGTTAAGCTGGCAGGCTTTGTGTGTGGCAGCCGTTTGCGCAAAAGTTTTTTTTGCAGAGATCTAAGGGGCCTTCACAGCGCTTTGGTAGATCACGAGACTTCGTTTCTGCTGTGTGTTTCTGCTCCGAGCAGATTACATGGCGAAGCGAGTTCGGGTGTCTCTTGGGAGCAGCCACACTGAGAGAAGACTGACCACGGCCGTCCGCCGCAGCGAAGGATTCCGGGAGAAAGAGTTTCTTTTTCTTCTTTTTTTTTCTTTTTTTCTTCTTCTTCTTCTTCTTCTTCTTCTTCAACGGTGGTTGGCATCCAGCTTAATGGTGCATTACCTCCACCTTCTGTTCTGAAGTGTGGATCAGTCAGTAAAATATAATTACAATTTCCCAGGGATTGAGGGGGGAAGGAAAAAAATAACCCTTACCATTATATCCTATAATAAAGCCCAGTATCCCTTAAAAAACCCAACAATTCTCTCACCTGTGCTCTATCATTCATACTTAGTATTGTTTTTAATTTGAGTTTCTGCATCCCTAGTTCCTTTAGTCTGTTTTCAATTATCACTCTCTCCCTCTGATATTTCCTATAATGTAGAATTACATGTTCCACCGATTCCTCTTCCTGACACTCCTCACACATACCCGTCTGATGTTTCCCCATCATTTGAATGTTTGATTTAGAGCACAGTGTCCCAGCCTTAGTCTCGTTAGTACCCTCTCGTTTCCTCTTGTCTGTTTACCCCACTATCCCACATTTCTTGCCATTTTTGGTAAATTTTTTCCCAGATTATACATTGACTTCCGCTTTACTGATTCTTATTTGCATTTCTACATTTTCCTTCTTTAATGCCTTCTTTGTGGCCTTGTCCACTTTTTCATTCCCCTTCACTCCTATGTGTGCTGGAACCCATAAAAATTTAACTAATACTCCCTGGAGTGTTAGACTTGTAACTGAGTAGAGAATTTCATATAGTATATCCTGTCGACTTGAATGGAACAATATTAGACTAAGTAGAGCTGAAGCTGAGTCTGTACATATTATGATTTTGTCAATTTTCGCTTCTTCCGCCCAACGGAATGCAACTAAAATTGCAACCATTGCCACTGTACAAACGGCTAAATTATTAGATGTTCTTCAATTGATTTCAATTCCTCTTGCTGGAACCACCACTCCCATTCCTGTTACCCCTGTTTCAGGGTTCTTAGTGCCATCTGTATATATTTGAGTATAGTTTTTAAATACTTTAGTAATATAATCATTAAACACCCCAACCAGATCAGCACTTCCTTCTTTCCTTTTAATCTCTAATAGATACCAATCTTACTCCGGACATCTCATCTTCCATGGAGCTATGACTGGATGTACTATTGAAGAGCTGATTTTAATGTCAGTTGCCCCAAGCTCTTTTGCTGTTTTATTCCGTATATGACCAAAGTTGTCCTTTTTACTTCTCTCTTTCCTCCAGCAATCCTTCAGCACTTCTTTTGTGGGGTGCGAGTCATTATGCCCCTACAAGTTAACCCAGTAATTTGCTATTATATGCCGTCTCCTTAGTTCCAGTGGTATCTCTCCTACCTCTACCTGGATAGTAGTCCAGTTTACACTCCGTCTCGTCGTCATACTTTTTCTAACTTTTAGCTTTCCTTTTTCTTCCAAACTTAAGTAACTTGTGTGTAAGTATATTTTAAACTACGCTCTTTACGAAAATGAGAGTAGAAAGTGTTTTAGTACTTTTTTTCGCCGTGGAACTTCTTCTCCTGCTACTCGGTCAGGGTACCGCTGCAGATCAGCTGTTTGGCCGCATTGTTTACACCAGGGAACAGCTGATCGCGCTGAAGCCGAGCAGCATGGCGCCCATGACAACCGATATCCCCACTGAGATCTGGAGGAGGACACACCGATGGTGCAGAGGTGGAATGAAGCAGTGAGGGAAGAGATAGGGATGCAGACAAAAGAGACTTAATAACAAGAGATTTAAGCCGCGTCTGCCTTCTCTCGTCATGGGCAATGTGAGATCGCTGGTGAATAAAATGAACGAGCTAACGGCGTTAGCCCGGAGTCAGACGGAGTTCCGTGAGTGTAGTTTGATGTGCTTCTCAGAGACATGACTACACCAGGATATCCTGGATCATAACGTTTCCATCGACGGCTTTCAGACTGTTCGGGCCGACAGGGATCACACACATCTGCCACGTGAATTCTCACATGCCATTGTTGTGGCTGTTTACATCCCCCCCTCTGCTAACCCGGCATCGGCGTGCAACGGCATTCACACCGCCATAGCACAACTCCAGACTCAACACCCGAGTGCACTCATATTAATTTCGGGTGACCTCAACCATGTCAGTGTTTCAACAACACTGACTAACTAGCTCAGACCACAACCTGGTTCACCTCAAACCCTGCTATGTGCCTCTGGTTAAAAGGTAGCCTGCGACCACAAGGACAGTGAGGAGATGGTCAGAGGAGGCCTATGGGACACTGCAGGAATGTTTTGAGGTGACAAACTGGGATGCACTCTGTGAGCCTCATGGAGAGGACATTGATGGGCTCACTGAGTGCATTACTGGCTACATTAACTTCTGTGTGGACTGCAATGTCCCAACTAAGATGGTCCATTGTTACCTAAGTAACAAACCGTGGGTAACAAAGGACATCAAAGACATCCTGAATGCCAAGAGGAGGGCCTTTACTGATGGTAATAGGGAGGAGGTGAGGGCAATCCAAGGTGAAGATCAGGGAGGCCAAGGAGAAGTACAGGATGAAGCTGGAGTGTAAACTCCAGCAGAACTACATGAGAGAGGTCTGGAGTGGCATGAAGAGCATCACTGGCTTCAGACTGACTGGCAGCAGAGGAGTTGAAGGCAGCTTGGACAGGGCCAACGAACTTAATCTGTTCTTTAACAGATTCGACACACTGGCTCCTGCTCATCCCCCCTCTAACCCAGCTGCTGTACTCTGCTCCCCCCTCCCCATCAGGTCAACGGCCCTCTTCACACTAATGACTCCCCCCTCCCCCGCCTGTAACCTCTGCTGTGTGCCTGACTGCTGACCAGGTGAGAGGACAGCTGATGAAACTCCACTCAAACAAGGCTGCAGGCCCCGATGGAGTTAGCCTCGGGGTGCTAAAAGCCTGTGCTCCCCAGCTATGTGGAGTCCTTCAACGTGTCTTCAACCTGATCCTGAGTCTTCAAAGGGTCCCTGTTCTGTGGAAGACATCTTGCCTCGTTCCTGTGCCGAAGACGCAGTGTCCCAGTGGCTCCGAGGACTACAGACTGGTGGCACTGACCTCACACATAATGAAGACCCTGGAGAGACTAGTGCTGGAACAGCTGCGGCCCATGGTCAGACCCCTCCTGGACCTACCAGCCCCGGCTGGGAGTTGAGGATGCCATCATCTTTCTCCTGAACCACATCCACACCCACCTGGACAAGCCGGCAAGAACAGTGAGGATCATGTTTTTTGACTTCTCCAGTGCTTTCAACACCATCTGGCCAGCCCTGCTGGGTGAGAAGCTGGCAGCAATGCAGGTTGATGCCCCCCTCGTGTCCTGGATTGTGGACTACCTGACTGGCAGACCACAGCATGTGTGCCTGCAGCACTGTGTGTCGGACAGCGTGGTCAGCAACACCGGGGCCCCTCAGGGGACTGTCCTCTCTCCCTTCCTCTTCCCTTCCTCCACCATCTACACCATGGACTTCAGCTACCACACAGAGTCCTGCCACCTTCAGAAGTTTTCTGATGACTGCTGTGGTGGGTCGTATCAGCGGTGGTGATGAGTACAGGGCTGTGGTGGGGAACTTTGTCTCATGGTGTGAGCAGAACCATCTGCAGCTCAATGCGACAAAGTCTAAGGAGCTGGTTGTGGATCTACGAAGGGCCAAGGCAAGGGACCCCGGTTTCCATCCAGGGGGTCAGTGTGGACATTGTAGAGGATTACAAGTACCTGGGAGTACACATGGACAATAAACTGGACTGGGCTAAGAACACTCAAGCTGTTTACAAGAAGGGCCAGAGCCGCCTCTATTTCCTGAGGAGGCTGAAGTCCTTCAACATCTGCCGGACAATGATGAAGATGTTTTATGAGTCTGTAGTGGCAAGTGCTATCCTGTATGCTGTTGCATGCTGGGGCAGCAGGTTGAGGGTAGCGGACACTAACAGACTCAACAAACTGATCCATAAGGCCAGTGACATTGTGGGGGTGGAGCTGGACTCTCTGGCGGTGGTGTCAGAGAGGAGGATGCTGGCCAAACTACATGCCATCTTGGACAGTGTCTCCCACCCACTCCATGATGTGCTGGTCAAGCAAAGGAGCACCTTCAGCGGAAGACTCATCCCCCCAAAATGCACCACAGAGCGCCACAGGAAGTCATTCCTGCCTGTGGCCATCAAACTCTTTAACTCCTCCCTCTAAGTGTCAGTCTGTATGAGGCTAAGTCATTAAACTGGACACTGGATCACTTCACATAATTGTGCAATATCCTGTGTTAATACTCCTGGGCAATATACTTAAATTCCTATTTATTGATATTGATATTTATTCATACCTCTATTACTGCTGTGCAAAATCCTCCGTCTCATTATAAATAAGCTACACTTAATGTCAGAGAGCCAACACAGACACCACCAGCTCCACCCACTGCAATCGGCAGATCGCACTCACCTGAATATTGATTACACACCTGCCACTAATCATCTACTCCACACTATATAGTCTCACTCCCCCGGTTCACTCACTGTCTGGTTTCAAACCTCTTACGAGAACTCAACCCGACCACAGCTTCTCTTGACAACCCCTTTTGGACTTTGGACTTCTCCGTTGTGTGTTTCGTCAGCTCCCGGCTTTCCTGCCACCCGTCTCCTCCAGTGGATCTTACTACCAGCGCTACATCAAGATAAGATCCATAGACTTTCCTAGCTTAGCTCCCGTCATTGCTTTTCTCTGTCTGGCTGTTTCAATAAACTCCCTCGTCTCAGTACTAACCTCTGTGTCCTGTGTCTATCTGCTGACAGAAGACCAGAACTTTAAACCATCTGGAGATGGAGCGCTCCGCTTCCCCCACGGAGAATCCATACGAAGGATTGGTCAGCGCCCTTCGTGCAGCTCTGTCTCCGGATCCTCAACCCCAATCTGCCTCTGCCAGTCCCATGGCCCTTCCTCCCAGCTATTCGGGTGAGGCGGTAGGATGTAGCGGTTTTTTGCTGCAAGTTTCTCTGTACATCGAGATGCATTCTCATAAATTCAACACCGAATGAGCTAAAGTGGCATTCCTCATTTCCCTCCTCTCCGGAAGAGCATTGCTATGGGCTCAGACTTTTTGGAGCTCACAATCTCCCATGATTAACTCCTTCTCCAACTTCTCGTCCCACTTCCAGGAAGTATTCGGTCTCGCCACCGGGACCTGGCGGTCTCCGACCAGCTCTTCCGCTTACGTCAGGGAAATTCATCGGCGAGTGATTACACACTACAGTTCCGTACGCTAGCGGCTGCTAGTGGATGGAATGAGGCTGCACTGATGACAGCCTATCGCCAGGGTTTGAATTCCCAACTCCGTAAGAAGATGGTAATCTACGAAAACAGTATTGGACTTGAGAACTTCATGCAGAAAACAGTGAAAATCGCTCAGCTACTTACCTCTCACCCGAAGTCTGTCCTCCAGTACCAGAGCCCATGCAGGTAGATTCTCACCGACTCTCTCCCCAGGAACGTGCACTCCGTTTAAACCAGGGCCGGTGCCTGTATTGCGGGGCCTCTGGGCATCAGATCAGGACATGCCCAACCCGTCCTCCACGTCCTGCGGTGAGTACCATTCCCAGTTCTCCTGCAATTTCTAAATTAACTCTTCTAGAAATTCAATTACTCACCCCTCAGTCTGTCGTTGCAGTACGAGCCCTCCTCGACTTGGGCTCCTCTGGCAACTTCATCTCCCCGTCGTTATTAAAACGACTTGAGTTACCTTTTTTGCCTCACGCTGAACTCAAGGTGGAAACCATCCAGGGAAAACCGCTGGGACGTGGTAGAGTGAAGTATCAAACACCACCCATCATCCTACGTGTCGGTTGCCTGCACAAAGAACAGATCTCCTTCCTGGTACTGGAGGACCCCACCGTCAACATCATCCTGGGACGCCCATGGCTCGCTCAACACTCTCCGGAAGTCAGATGGGAGTCCAGTGAGATTCTGCGATGGAGTCCAGCCTGCCTTCAACATGGCATCTCCTCTGTTCCTAAACCTCCGGTCAGTCACTCTCCTGTCCAGGTACATGCCACTCGTGTGGAGAGTCCGGATCCACCGCCAGATCTCGACGTCCCATCTGACTATGTGGCGTTCCAGGATGTCTTCAGCAAACAGGCAGCCACCCTCTTACCACCACATCGGCCATGGGACTGTGCCATTGACCTGCTGCCTGGGGCTACACCGCCTAAAGGATGCGTGTATCCTTTGTCCATCCCGGAGCGCACGGCTATGGAGGACTACATCGAGGAGGCTGTCCAAGAGAAGTTCATTCGACCTTCTACCTCACCTGCGGCCTCGAGCTTCTTCTTCGTGGGAAAGAAGGACGGTGGCTTGCGGCCTTGCATTGATCACCGGACCCTCAACAGCCAAACTGTCAAGCTCCCCTATCCGCTTCCTCTGGTCCCTGCCGCCCTCGAGGAACTCCGTGGGGCTCGCATCTTCACCAAGCTGGATTTGCGGAGTGCCTACAACCTCGTTTGAATCCGGGAGGGAGACGAATGGAAGACGGCGTTCATCACCCCTTCAGGCCACTACGAATACCTGGTGATGCCGTACGGCTGTCCAATGCTCCAGCGGTCTTCCAGGGCTTCATGAACGAGGTATTCCGGGAGTTTCTTCATCGTTTTGTGATCGTCTACATTGATGACATCCTCATCTACTCCCGGAACTTGGCTGAACATCGCCACCACGTCACACAGGTTCTCCAACAGCTCCGGAAACATCGGCTTTACCTGAAACGTGAGAAGTGTGAGTTCCATCGCCCCACGGTCCAGCCCCTCGGGTACATCGTCAGTGCAGAGGGCATTCATATGGACCAGGGGAAGATCCAAGCCATCCAAAACTGGCCACTTCCTCAATCAGTTAAGGAACTCCAACGTTTCCTAGGGTTTGCGAACTTCTATCGCAGATTCATAAGGAGCTTCAGTTTCATGTCCACTCCTCTCACCTCCCTGCTCCGTCGCAAACCCAAGTCACTGTCCTGGAACCCCGAAGCTCGAGCCGCGTTTGAAGAGCTAAAGAGAGCCTTCTGCACTGCTCCCGCGCTCACTCATCCTAACCCAGATCTCCCCTTCGTGGTAGAAGTGGATGCGGATTCCCTCTCCAGAATCCATGCTCCCTCCAGCCATACTTGTCAGCCCTATCCAGTGGGACCTGAACGACCAAATATGTCCCAACCAGCCTACGTAAAGACCTTCTGGGCTCAGCGCATGCTTCTCCGGGCTCTGGACACCCAGGCAGCCAGCGTACTCTCTCGCTCCTTCAGGCTCGTTACTGGTGGCCCAGTATGGTCCGGGATGTCTCCCAATTCGTGGAAGGATGCTCAGTCTGCGCCATCTCCCGCACGCCACGTCAACTTCCTGCTGGCAAACTGGTACCCCTTCCGATACCACGTAGACCTTGGTCCCACGTCGGAGTCGATTTCGTCACAGACTTACCCAAATCAGACGGTTTCACCTGCATACTCGTCGCGGTGGACCGTTTCTCCAAGGCCTGCAGGCTCATTCCCTTGAAGGGCTTGCCTACCGCTCTTGAAACCGCAGAGGCCCTTTTCCAACAGGTATTCCGCAACTTTGGTATCCCGGAAGAAATCGTCTCTGACCGAGGACCACAGTTCACCTCACGTGTGTGGAAGGCTTTCTTCAAACTCCTCCAAGTAGCAGTCAAGCTCTCCTCTGGTTATCACCCTCAGACCAACGGCCAGACTGAGCGGAAGATACAGGAGATAGGGAGATATCTTCGGACCTACTGTCACAACACCCAAACCAGCTGGAACCGCTTCCTTCCGTGGGCTGAGTACGCACAAAACTTGCTAAAGCAGAACACCACGGGTCTCACTCGTTCCAGTGCGTACTCGGCTACCAACCCCCGTTGTTCCCCTGGACAGAGGAACCCTCTGAAGTCCCAGCCATTGACCACTGGTTTCGAGCGAGAGAGTGTGGGACTCAGCCCATATCCACCTGCAGCATGCTGTACGGAGACACAAGCAGTTTGCTGATGCCCGCCGATCCCCTACCCCGGTCTATCATCCAGGGGATCGCGTCTGGCTTTCCACTCGGGATCTGCGTCTCCGTCAGCCTTGCCGTAAACTGAGTCCCTGCTACATAGGTCCATTCCCCATCGAGAGGCAGATTAATGACGTCACCTACCGGCTCCAGCTCCCCCCGAGGTACCGCATTCACCCTTCATTTCATGTCTCCCTCCTAAAACCTGTGTCTCCATCTTCCACAGAACCCGAGGAGCTACCCCTAACTCCTCCTCCAGATGTGATCGAGGAACCCCTAATCTACCGGGTGGAGGCCATTATGGATTCCAGGGCGGCCGGCTAGAGTACTTGGTGGACTGGGAAGGATACGGGCCCGAAGAAAGATCTTGGGTTCCACGAGACGACATCCTCGACCCGGCGTTACTGACGGACTTTCACAGGGCTCATCCGGATCGTCCTGCACCCAGAGGCCGAGGCCGACCCCGTCGCCGGCAGCGGGCGTCAGGAGCCGCCCCTGGAGGAGGGGGTACTGTCAGAGAGCCAACACAGACACCACCAGCTCCACCCACTGCAATCAGCAGATCGCACTCACCTGAATATTGATTACACACCTGCCACTAACCATCTACTCCACACTATATAGTCTCACTCCCCCAGTTCACTCACTGTCTGGTCTCAAACCTCTTACGAGAACTCAACCTGACCACAGCTTCTCTTGACAACCCCTTTTGGACTTTGGACTTCTCCGTTGTGTGTTTCGTCATCCATAGACTTTCCTAGCTTAGCTCCCGTCATTGCTTTTCTCTGTCTGGCTGTTTCAATAAACTCCCTCGTCTCAGTACTAACCTCTGTGTCCCGTGTCTATCTGCTGACACTTAACTTGGCAGCTCATGCAAGTTAAACCCACTTTGTACTTCACACTTATTTTATTTTATACTTAATTTATTTTCTGACCTGTATTATAGTGTATTATATTTTTTAATTAGTACTTCCATTCCTCGGGGATCAATAAAGTATTTCTGATTCTGATTCTGATAGCTGAGACAGGCGATGTCTTAAAAGCTCCACTACACACTCTCAACGCTTGAGCCTGAATCACATCCAATTGTTTTAAATGGGATCTAGCTGCTGATGTATACACTATACTGCCATAGTCCACCGTAGATCTTATCAGGGACACATAAATTCTTTTCAGTGCTTGGCAACTTGCCCCCCATTCTCTACCAGTCAAGCATCTCATTACTTTTTTCCACTATCCTTCTAATATGATCTGCCCATGTTAAATAGGAATCAAAAAGCACCCCCAGGAATTTGAATGTTCCTGCTCTCTCTATTTCTTTCCCATACATCCTTATTTTCAATCTTTCATCTATTCTTTTATTAGTAAAGAAAACACTTTGGGTTTTTTCCACTGAGAATCTACATCCCCATTCTTTCCCCCACTCCACTTTATCTACAGCTCCTTGTACTTTCCCAACTACATAATCCATATTTCCCCCCCTCTTCCACAGAGCCCCATCGTCTGCAAAAAGTGACCTATCTATATCAGCTGGAATCTTTAAAAAGATATCATTAATCATTATTATGAATAGTAGTGGGCTTACTACATTACCTTGAGGTGTACCATTTTCTACAGTATACTGATTTGACAGTTCTAATCCTATTCTTACTTGGATATTCCTTTCACACAAAAAATCTTTTATCCAATTGAAAACTCTCCCTCCAATTCCCAACTTGTGTAACTTAACTAGAACTCCCTCCTTCCACATCATATCGTAAGCTTTTTCTATATCCAACAACACTGCAATTACTGCCTCTTTATTTTCCTGGGCTTTCCTTATTTCATTTTCTAGCCTAACAACTGCATCCATGGTACTCCTACCTTTCCTAAACCCACTCTGATAATTTGCTATCTTTTCCTTCTTCTCAAGCTCATATGATAACCTTTCTGTTATCATTCTTTCCATTATTTTGCATACATTAGAAGTTAATGCTATTGGTCTATAGTCGATAGGTTTTGATGGATCCTTGCCAGGTTTGAGAGTTAGAACAAAGCATTAAAGCAGACATTTTTATTGACCTAGTGACTTCCGGGTCACAGGTCAGACTGGCCAATGCTGCGTTCAATGGCTCTCAGGATTGTGGGACAAAAAAGAATGCAGTTATCAATCACCCAAGATGAATGAATTCATCTGTGGTGTCCCAACACTGTATTAAAAGGTGATGAATCAGCAAAATCAGGATCTAATGTCCCATACAGGTGGGTTAAAGGAACTGAGTGTGGGCTTTTCTTTCTGTTCGACTTCACTGTGAACAGAGCAGGAGGCCAGACAGACAGACTGACTCACTGAGGTTTCCCATGTCACCACAGCACAAAGAAGGATCTTAAAGAGGAGAACAGATCTTCATAGATGTTGTTTCCTGATCCTGGCAAAGCTGAGCTCAAATTAAGCAAGAGAAAAGCAATCTAGCAAGAGTGAAAGATAAATTGCTGTAACTGAGGCTGGAGCCCTAGTGTTCAGACTGCATGATACAGTTCCTGTCATACTCCAGCAGCAGGTAATTTCCAAAAGGCCAGCATTAATTGAACTGGCTAAAGGATTTCCTGCCCTCTGTTCCAAAACGCGAAAAAAATAAGACAGCAAGTCAACAAGGTAACCTCCCGCCCTCGTTCCTTTACATCCTTTCATTAAGCCCCCACTCCAGATTCTCTCGCTTCTATAGTAAGCCAATTACTGTCTTCCTCTCCCAGTGAATCTTGGGCCCATAGCCATTTGGATCTACTATCATCTTTTCGGTTGGCAGCAGGAGAA
This sequence comes from Siniperca chuatsi, assembly GCF_020085105.1. Classification (NCBI taxonomy): domain Eukaryota; kingdom Metazoa; phylum Chordata; class Actinopteri; order Centrarchiformes; family Sinipercidae; genus Siniperca; species Siniperca chuatsi. Next base: position 30,321,372 of record NC_058046.1, on the reverse strand, counting down.
AAACGATACTGGACAAATAGCTGGCGGCCTGCCAGGATCTAATCAGATTGCTGTAGACTTCTCTGCAGTGAGAGTAGAATCAACAACAACTCTTCCAATTGGGCTGTGAAAGGAATGCACTTTAAATGCATGAATCGATCAACATCAACATCACTCAGAAAATGAGGAGCTTATTATATTTCTTAGGATCTAGTGAAAGATTCAGTGAGTCACAGCTCCTCCATGCTTTTTCAGTAGACATGTTCTATGTGATGGTTCACTACACTAATTAATATAAAAAAGCACTGAGTGAGTGAGTTTTGACTTATTCTCAGTAATGTAGGCACAGCAAACTTTTTACCCCACTCACTGAGAATGTTGAGCTGTGTTAAGCTATGTTTAACATCTCTCACAAAACTCAACAAAAAAACAACAAAAATTAGACTATAGTTTTACCTACGGAAACTAGACTAAAAGGTATTTTGTTAACTAAAACTAACATAATATTGAAATGACTAAAATGTCACTAAAAATAATATGCATTTTTGTCAGATGACTAAGACTAAAGCTAAGGTGTGGTGAAGATGAGTTGTTACCTGTAGCTCAATATGGAGTCGAGGCATAGAAGCAGCTCTGCCCTGGTTCTCCAGACCTGAGCCTGGTACTGGGATTATACTGCTGGCACTGGTCTCCATCTTCCTCATCTCCACCGACTCCTGGACATACACACACACAAACACAATCCCATTAGCATCATTAGGTGTGGGGTTGGGTGGACCCATTGTTACTTTTCCTCTTTACTTCTCCTTAAGTAACAGTATTCTTCAGCAGATGTTAAACAACTTGAATCCTATGATGACACTTAGAGCTGCTTTAAGCAATTTTGTACCGACTATTTGAGCAGACTCCCAGAAACATAGGGCAATGTTATTGTAATGTTCACACAAACTCAGCACCCTGCAAACTCCTGCACCCATACATTTTCAAACTAAAGCCAGTATTCAAATAATGGTAGAGTCTCAAATAATAGCCACCATGAACAAATAAAGGCTGGGTAATGGCTCACATGGTAAATTCAGTATAATGTACATTTCCACAGCACTAATGTAGTGTGCCAGCCCGCATGCTGCCTGTTGCTGTAGCTCTGTCTCGTCGTCTTACTTTTTCCAACTTTTAACTTTCCTTTTTCTTCCAAACTTGAGCAACTTGTGTGTAAGTGTAATTTAAACTACGCTCTTTACGAAAATGAGGGTAGAAAGTGTTTTGGTACTTTTTTTCGCCGTGGAACTTCTTCTTCTGCTACTTGGTCGGGGCACTGCTGCAGATCAGCTGTTTGGCCGCATTGTTTACACCAGGGAACAGCTGATCGCGCTGAAGCCGAGCGGCATGGCACAAAGGACTACCGATGTCCCCACTGAGATCTGGAGGAGGACACACCGAGGATGCAGAGGTGGAACGAAGCAGCGAGGGAAGAGATAGGGGTGCAGACAAAAGAGACTTAAGCATAAGAGATTTAAGCTATGTCTGCCTTCTCTCGTCATGGGCAATGTGAGATCGCTGGCGAATAAAATGAACGAGCTAACGGCGTTAGCCCGGAGTCAGACGGAGTTCCGTGAGTGTAGTTTGATGTGCTTCTCAGAGACATGACTACACCAGGATATCCCGGACCATAATAGCAAGTCATTCCTGCCTGTGGCCATCAAACTCTTTAACTCCTCCCTCTAAGTTTCAGTCTGTATGACCCTAGGTCACTAAACTGGACATTGTCATCATTACATCTCTGCCATACTTGAATAATAGCGCAATATTCTGTGTATTACTCCCGTGCAATATTTAGTTTCCTATGTTAGTTTTTCCTATTTATTGATATTGATATTATATACCTCATTACTGCTGTGCAATATCTTAATAATCTCAATAAGCTACACTTAACTCGACAGTACATGCACCACTACTTATTACTTATTATTGTATTGTATTATTATACTTATTATATGTACTGTATTATCATCATCAACCGGTAAACCCACTTGATACTTCACACTTATTTTATACTTATTCCCATTTGGTACTTAATTTTTTTTCTGGCCGTCTTTATAGTGTATTGTATTATATTTTTTGCTAGTACTTTCTCCTGTGTGCACTGACGTAAAGGCGAGCTGCTGTAACAAAGAGTTTCCCTTCGGGGATCAATAAAGTATTTCTGATTCTGAATTCTACCAGTACAACAATAGAGTCATCTCAGACTCACCACTCTGCTGCTCTCACCTTCTCTTTTTAACACTAATACTGTTTTTATTCATAATGTAAATGAAAACAACAGATATTTCAAATTAAAAGCCTTCCTAGAACAGGAGAGATTACGACCTTTGCTGGAAGGCTTTTAATATGAAAACATCTGTGCAGGAAGTGTTGAGTTTTATTGGACAGAAGCTTTACAGCGATCGACAAAATGCAAAATGAAAGTGACTGTAAATAATTAGTGAATGAAAACAGTATTTGTGTTAAAGAGAGAAGCTCAGAGCAGCAGAGTCGTGAGTATGACATGACTCTGTTGTTGTACTAATGGTGCTGTGGAAATGTACATTATACTTAATTCATCAAGACAACAGATAAACATTGAAGGAAATGTTGAGTTTGTAGTAACAGCAAATTAAAACAGTAGATCAGTGTGTATAGTGACTTTTATTGTATCTGAAAACAAGTATATACTGCTATATATGTAAAGAGACACATAACACTTATGCTTGTGTTACCATATTCTACAACACTCTGAGGAAGTAGTGGCTCTCAATTTCACCATTATACACCGGTAAGCTCAGTATTTAAAACAGGTGAGAGTGCATAGTTTAAAATAAGCAAAAATCCTTATGCTGAATTGCAGGTGATGTGTTTAAAACAATAGAGTTATACAGCTGTGTGATGGGTGTAACCTAATGGGTGCAATTTGCCTAATCTTTGCGGGTCTTTAGACTGCAGTGGAAACGCACACAACAATGGGCTGAAGAATTTCAGAAAATAAGTTCCTGGGGATAAAAGTTCCTGGTACTTTTGGTGGAAAAGCAACTTAAGATAATCATGTTTCTAATAAAGGCCTGGTTCTCTCTGCAGACCTTGGCCACTGTTTGAGAATTCACATTATATATATTCAGTAACATTTGCAATATTCAGTTAACCTGGCTTATACAAAGTGTTGTGTTCATTCTTTAATTTGTACTTTTACTTAGTCGATGTTTACAATAACATTTATTTAATTACATTTTTTTAACAAACATTATTCTAACTTCTGTAGAACATTCTGAAACTGAACATGATTTAGCCAGTCAGAATTTGCAGTCTGTAGAGACACTTGGAATATACTGTATAAAATGGCTGTAGTGAGTGAGTAAAATACAGTTTCACATACACAGCACATGTTGGAAATGTATCTGTCTATAGTACCTGAATGACATCACTGTCTGGTGTGTCCTCTGATGGGCCCCTAGACATGGTTCTCTTAGTCTTAGCTCGGGGCGCTTCCCTGGGTTTCTCCATCACCCAGGAAGATGATGCCTTGATGTGGTCATGACCTGGCCTGTGTGTTACAGCAGTCACAGTTCAGCATAATAATAATACAGTGTTAATCTTATAGGTCAGAGGTTTACATTTTCACTCTGCAGGCGCCCAAATGGAACTACATTTGATAACTTGATAACAATTGATAATTTTAATTTCTAATGATTTAGTAGTAAAGTGCAATAGTGCTGTGTGTGTGAGCACAGTTTAGTGGTTTGTGTGAAACCTTGAATTACTGTACAATAGTCATTGATACACATTGTTCCAGAAAGTATTATTTCTGGGAAATTAAACAGTGAAAACAAACTCATTTCAAACTTTTCTGTTTTAGAACCTATTTTTGCATTGTTATTTTAACCTATTTAGGGGTCTCTTGACAGCATGTTATAGTGTGTTACATTGTTGCATTAAATGTATAATCTGCCCATGTCTGTGGAGTCTTTCAGTCATCCAGGTCATAGGATATCTAAAAATGGTACAAAACCTTTTACAAAACCTTTTCGCTCAACAGAAGGAAGCAGCTCGATCAGCGAAAAATTTAAGTTTTGAGGTACTGTTTTTTGGAATTTGTGGCGCTCCCTATGGGTCGGCCTCAAAATGCTTTGGCGCGCCTATTCCCAAACATGGACTGATGATTGGACAATGAGTTATGGATAATAGCCGCCCCCCCCCAAACACTCACAGATTTTCAGTTACTGTAATAAAGCTTTAAAACATTCTTTTATGTCACATTTTCATTATTAAGCTGACGTATAACTGCATAGTATTTTAATTACTCAAAATATAAGGTGACTAAAAGCAGCAACTGCATTTTCAGTTTCGGCAGCCAAAAGCTGATGCCTGGTTGCCAGCCTGGCAACCACTTATAAAAGTTAGTGGTGAGCCCTGAATAAAATCAGGCCACTTAAAGTACAGAGAATGAAATAAAATATCCAACAATAAAATAATATAAAATAAGATAATTTAATGCATTATCTAGTAAATAGGGAGTGATATCCGACACAGGAAAGTATGAACATCCACAAAGAGGTTAAAGGCCTGGAACTCCACACCTGTGAGTCAGAAGTGAAGAAGCTTCAGATGAGAAGCGAAATGTCTAAGAATCTAAAGCAAGTCCAGGTGCCTTTGACTTACCATCTTTCTATACCCATTATACAATATATTAACGTATTGATCTGAATAAAAAATACTATGTGTACTGCAAGTGAGCAAAATACATACAGCATAGCAGACAAACTTGAAATCAACCCCCATATAGTAAACCTGTTATGTGGAACAAACTTGGCACCCAAAAGCAGGACACACGGACAGAGCTGATCAAGGTCTGAACAGTTTTATTGTGCAGATGGATCAGGAGACAGCGGCGTGTCTGGCGAAGTGCGTTGTTGTACGGAGAGTTCGACCGGACTGGACGGAGGCTGGAGGGTGGTGCGTTGAGCGGAGACCAGGGAAGCGGGTTCTGGACTGGCTGGCGTGGTTGAAAGCTGGGCTGATCGGGTGAAGACATGCTGAGACTGAGACTAGAGTCCGATGGCCGTGGGACAAGGAAGTGATCACCGGCAGCACAGAGGTCTACAACGGAGACAGACAAGGTTACCATAAGGTAAGTACAGACAAACTTCAAAAGGTTTCTTACTTGAGCCATTACGTATAGCGCATACTGGGTACGAAGACGATCTGGCGCTGGAAGTGTGGATGAGCCCGGTAGATAACTGTGGTGGTTGATGATGATGATGATGATCAGGTGTGCCGGTAATCAATAGCAGCCGGGAGATCTGGAAACCAGCCCAGAACCCAGACACATACACACACACACACACACATACACAAACAAGACGGACAGGGGACCGCCAGGAAACACAGGGGAAGGCAGATACAGAAGAGGACAAAAGGATCAGGGGGCATAGTGGCTAACTATGACAGTACCCCCCCTCTAATGGGCGCCTCCTGGCGACCCTCCCGGAGCCTTCTGGGCGAGCCTGGTGGAACTCCCGAATAAGTTGTGGATCCAGGATATGGGAACGGGGAACCCAGGACCGCTCCTCGGGGCCATAACCCTCCCAGTCCACCAGATACTGGAACCCCCTACCTCGCCGGCGAACATCCAACAACCGCCGCACTGTGTACGCAGGATGATCCTCAATGACCCGGGCGGGTGGCGGGGGAACGGCTGGAGGGCACAGATGACTGACAGCTACAGGTTTGAGTTGAGACACATGAAAAGTGGGGTGGATCTTCATGGATCGAGGTAACCGGAGTCTAACAGCGGAGGGGTTAATGACATGCTCGATGATGAAGGGTCCAATGTAGCGGGGAGATAGTTTCTTGGACTCCGTGTGTAAAGGAATATTTTTGGAAGATAGCCAAACCTTCTGACCTGGCTCATATGCGGGTGCTGGGGTCTGTCGTCGGTCAGCGATCCGTCGATTCCGTTCCCCCGACCGACACAGTGCAGCTCGGGTCTCTCTCCAAAACTTGTGGCAGCGGCGAAGATGATGTTGAATGGACGGAACCGCCAACTCCCTCTCCTGGGACGGGAACAGGGGGGGCTGATAACCTAGAGATGCCTTGAAAGGAGAGAGACCAGAGGCAGAACTGGTTAGAGAGTTGTGAGCGTATTCTATCCAGGCGAGGTGGGAGCTCCAGGTCGACGGGTTAGTGGCAACCATGCAACGCAAGGCTGCCTCAAGGTCTTGGTTGGCCCTCTCGGTCTGACCGTTGGTTTGAGGCTGGAACCCCGAGGAGAGACTGGCTGTAGCCCCCAGCACCTGGCAGAAAGCCTTCCATACTTGGGATATGAATTGGGGCCCTCGGTCGGATACCATGTCCAGAGGTATACCATGGAGCTAAAAGACATGATTTACCAGGAGGTCGGCCGTCTCCCGAGCTGAAGGAAGTTTGGAGAGAGCTATGAAGTGAGCTGCTTTGGAAAAGCGGTCCACAATGGTGAGGATGGTGGTATTGCCATGGGAATGAGGAAGACCGGTGATGAAATCCAGGGCGATGTGTGACCATGGCCGACCGGGAATGGGAAGAGGACGGAGCAATCCTGCTGGTGGTCTATGGGAGGCCTTACCTCGGGTACAGATGCAACAAGCTGCGACAAAAGCCCGGGTGTCCGCCTCCATGGTAGTCCACCAGAAGTATCTCCTTAACAGGGGAGAGAGTGCGGGTGGTTCCAGGATGACTGGCAAAGCGTGAGTTGTGCCCCCACTGCAGTACCTGGGAACGGGCTGAGTCCGGGACGAACAGACGATTAGGAGGCCCGTTCCCGGGATCAGGTTGATCACGCTGAGCTGCTTTCACGATGGACTCTATCTCCCAAGTGACGGCGGCCACCACACAGGTTGACGGGAGAATGGTCTCTGGTACTGAGGAGCTCTCAAGGGTGTAATGTTGCCGGGAGAGGGCGTCCGGCTTGATGTTTTTTGATCCAGGACGGTAGGTAAGGGTAAACTTGAAACGGCCAAAAAACAGGGCCCAACGTGCCTGGCGAGAGTTTAACCTTTTAGCGGTCTGTATATACTCCAGATTCCTATGATCAGTCCTTACAATAAATGGCTGCTCCGCCCCCTCTAACCAGTGTCGCCACTCCTCCAGGGCTAGCTTGATGGCGAGGAGTTCTCTGTTTCCGACGTCATAATTCCGTTCGGCTGGAGAAAGTCGTCGAGAAAAGAAAGCACATGGATGCAGTTTCTGGTCAGAGAGAGAGCGTTGTGAGAGAACCGCTCCGAAGCCAATGTCCGAGGCGTCCACCTCGACCGTGAACTGTCGGGAGGGATCAGGTTGGATGAGGATAGGGGCTGACGTGAAGAGAACCTTGGTTCCAGGCGCCCTCTGCCTCCCGGGTCCATGCGAACGGGATCTCAGAAGAGGTCAGTCTGGTCAATGGCGCTGCTACCCGGCTATAGTCCCGGATGAAACGCCGGTAGAAGTTGGCAAATCCCAAGAACCGCTGTAACTGTTTGCGGGTGGTAGGTACTGGCCACTCTGCCACTGCTTGGGTCTTGGCTGGGTCGGTCCTCATCTGCCCACTCTCTAGAATGTACCCAAGGAAACCAACTGACTGCACATGAAACTCACATTTCTCCGACTTCACAAATAGCCTATTCTCCAGAAGTCGTTGCAGGACTTGTCGAACGTGGAGGACGTGGCTGGACTGATCCGGGGAGAATATGAGTATGTCATCCAGGTAGACGAAGATGAACTGATTTAGGAAATCCCGCAGCACATCGTTCACCAGAGCCTGGAAAACCGCTGGGGCGTTGGTGAGCCCGAACGGCATCACTAAATACTCAAAGTGACCCAGAGGGGTGTTGAACGCTGTCTTCCACTCATCCCCCTCCCTGATGCACACCAGGTGATAAGCGTTCCGGAGGTCCAGTTTGGAAAACACCTTGGCCCCCTGAAGAGGCTCGAACGCAGAGTTGATTAGTGGCAGTGGGTACTTATTCTTTACGGTTATTTGGTTTAGCCCACGGTAATCGATGCAGGGGCGTAGCGTCCCGTCCTTCTTAGTCACAAAGAAGAACCCTGCCCCAGCTGGCGAAGAGGATGCCCGAATGAGACCCGCACGAAGTGAATCCCCGATGTATCTCTCCATGGCCTCCCTCTCTGGTCGTGACAGATTATACAGACGGGTAGCTGGCAGTGGAGCCCCGGGAAGAACAGGGTACAGTGAAACTGCGAATGGCTCATTAAATCAGTTATGGTTCCTTTGAACCATAATGGCGCAGTCATATGGACGATGCGGTGGTAAGGACAAGGCTAGATCCTTGCTAAAGACTTTGCCAAGGTCGTGGTACTCGGGAGGAACTAGAGACAAGTCCGGCGGATCCACTCTGGTCGAAGAGGGGCTGCTCACTGGTGGTGATCGAGCAGATTGCAAGCAAGATGCATGACAGAATGGACTCCAACTACCTATTCTCCCCTTGGCCCAGTCGATAAGGGAATTATGGAGATGCAACCAGGGAAAACCCAGAACCAATGGTGTGTTGGGGGACGAGATGAGCTGAAATTGGATCCTTTCTCTATGGTTTCCCGAGAGCACCAGGGATATCGGAACTGTACGGTGAGTGACGCGAGCCAGAACCTTGCCATCCAGAGCCTCAGCGTTACATGGGCTCTCCAACGGTTCTGTGAGGAGACCAGCCTCTCTGGCCAAACCCGCGTCCAGGAAGTTACCCTCGGCACCGGAGTCTATTAGAGCTTGTAAGGGAAGAGACCCACCTTGGAAGTAGAGAGTGGCGGGGACGTGTAATCTGGGTGGACCTGGGTTACGGGGGTTGTCGTGGCTCACCAGAACCCCCACTGCGACCGGTGAGCCTACTCTTTTGGCCTCTGGAGGCACTTGTCCCGGAAGTGCCCCTTGTCGCCGCAGTAAAGGCACTCCCCTGCGGTAAGTCAGCGACGGCGCTCTGCTGGCGTCAAGTGGGTCCGGCCTAGTTGCATCGGTTCTCCCTCTGCGTCGATTGAGGTTGACAAGGGCTTAGGAGCGGGAGCTGGGCTAGGCAAGCTGGAACGGGGATGGATGGTGGTAGCCACATGGCGAGATGGAAGAGGATGAAGACTGTTGGAGCGCTCCAGAGACCGCTCGCGCATGCGATTGTCCATCCGGATGCAAAGTGTCACCAACGCATCCAGCGCCGTGGGCTCCTCACGGGCAGCCAGCTCATCTTTAAGAGTGTCATTTAGACCAGCAATGAACGTGCTGATGAGTGCCTCCTCATTCCATCCTGAATCTGCGGCTAGGATGTGGAACTCCACCGCGTAATCCGCCACGCTGCAGTTCCTCTGCCGGATCCGTAGCAACCGCTTACCCGCATTTCCGCCGTCGTCAGGATGGTCAAAAACCCTTCTCATCCTCTCCAGAAACTCCACTAAAGACAACGAAGAGAGAGGTTGACGGGCATGAGTTGCTTCCGCCCAGGTTAATGCCTTGTCCCGTAACAAACCCACTATGTAATTTATCTTAGATTGATCGGAGGAGAAAGTGACCGGGCGCTGGCTGAACACCAAAGAGCACTGCAGCAGGAAACCCCGACATTTTGTGACGTCACCGGAGAAAGGAACGGGATCGGCGGCGTGGGATTCCCGGAAGGGAGGAGTAGGGGGCGTCACCGGAGACTCCGCTGGTGGCGCGTGCGACGCTGACGGAGTTGAGGCTGTAGCGGAGAGTTGGATGGCGAGTCTGGACACCTGCTGCGTCAACTGCGTGAGCTGGGTCAACATGGCCTGATTGCTGTCGGCGAGGGTACGGATCATCTGCTCGTGTTGTCCCAGAAGAATTCCTTGGCTTGTTATCGCCTGGTGGAATGGAACTTCCTCCGGGAGAGTGCCTGCTGGGTCCATGCTGGCCAGATCGTTCTGTTATGTGGAACAAACCAAAAGCAGGACACACGGAAGGTCAAGGTCTGAACAGTTTTATTGTGCAGATGGATCAGGAGACAGCGGCGTGTCTGGCGAAGTGCGTTGTTGTACGAAGAGTTCGACCGGACTGGACGGAGGCTGGAGGGTGGTGGGTTGAGCGGAGACCAGGGAAGCGGGTTCTGGACTGGCTGGCGTGGTTGAAAGCTGGGCTGATCGGGTGAAGACACGCTGAGACTGAGACTAGAGTCCGATGGCCGTGGGACAAGGAAGTGATCACCGGCAGCACAGAGGTCTACAACGGAGACAGACAAGGTTACCATAAGGTAAGTACAGACAAACTTCAAAAGGTTTCTTACTTGAGCCGTTACGTATAGCGCGTACTGGGTACGAAGACGATCTGGCGCTGGAAGTGTGGATGAGCCCGGTAGATAACTGTGGTAGTTGATGATGATGATGATGATCAGGTGTGCCGGTAATCAATAGCAGCCGGGAGATCTGGACACCAGCCCCGAACCCAGACACATATACACACACACACACACATACACAAACAAGACGGACAGGGGACCGCCAGGAAACACAGGAGAAGGCAGATACAGAAGAGGACAAAAGGATCAGGGGGCATAGTGGCTAACTATGACAAAACCTGGAACTTTATGACTTGAGAAGGTCTCCTTCCAGATTCCAGATGAGGGTGTGAAATTGCCACTAGCTACAAGTTAAGAGTACATCTACTCTGCAACCGTTAAGGCAGACTTCTGCTTCTCTTTCAAGGTGTTGTGTTGGTCCCACTGTAGAGGCCTCCAATGTTCAGACGGTGTTATGGTTTTTTGATTGTTGTTGCACCGAAGCAACACTAGATGGATGAGTCAGTGTTTCTTATATTGCTTATACTATAAGCAATCATGAGCCATAGACTTTGTGCTAGAGAGCGACAATCCCATGATTGTTGCTCTCTGAGGAGAAGGTTGGGTTTTGGTAGATCACAAAATATAAAACGGTTTGCTGTTACTGAAGAAGAAAAGATTACACACACTGATATCACTGAAAACATGTTGGACAAAACAGTCACAGCTGTGGTTTTCATGGAGTAGCCCTTACATGTTGTTACAATTTTGGCAACGGCAATGCCCTCTATGTAGCTTTGGAGTCAGAGCACAGCTCAGTACAGAAGCGTAAATCTGCCTTTAGTTCCCAATCATTATTAAAAAAGATTAATTTCTGGCCTTGATATGGTAAATTACATCTTAATTTTCAGTCTCTTTTCTTTACACCTGACCATGCTCTTGATTGATCTTGATCAGTTTTGCGGGGAAAATTATCCGCCTCTGAAGACCAGTATAAAAAGTGCAGATGGATTTACAAGAGCCACAAGCAAGGCTTTGGTGATAAAAATAAACAGTACTCAAATATAGAACTATATATGAGCTTTTCTTTATTTTGTTCCATTTAAGTGAGATTTTGGCTGCAATTTACCTCAGTATTAACATCCATATCAACACCACCTCCACCTGCTCCACTCTGAGCTGCTAGACCTGCTGCTTCTCCCTTCTCTCTCTCTCTCTCTCTCTCTCTCTCTCTCTCTCTCTCTGTCTCCCTCTTTTCACTTCAATTGGGCTTTATTGGCATGGGAAACAGATGTTAACATTGCCAAAGCATGTGTGAAATAAAAACATGAACAGAAAAAATGTGCTATTAGAAAATATACAGATAAGTAAGATAATATAATAATAATAATAATAATAATAATAATAATAAAATACAAGTAAGTGAAAACTACATAAACATTGCAACATTTTTTTTTATCAATGTGTGTGTGTGTGTCATTCATTGTCCCTCAGGTTGTGGCATGTTGATACATATTAGGCAGCAAGATATGCCCTGTCTCCTTCTCCTAGGAGTATTTTTAATTTTGAGAGGTCATTTAGCTCTTTGAAATCTCAGATTAGAGAGTTGAACTTGTTAAAGTAAATGTTTCTTATTTCATTAAATGTTGTACATTGTAGGAGGAAGTGCATCTCTGTCTCATCCTCACCTGTTGAACAGTGACCACATATTCTGTTTTTTTTCAGTTGCCAGGATTTTTTGTGTCTTCCTTTTTCCAGTTTGTGGTCACTGAGCCTGTACTTTGTTAGACTCTGTCTCTGCTTTCTATCTCTGACAGTAGAGAGATATTCTTCCAATTAGTAATCTTTTTTTAGGGCCAGATAACATCAGAATGTTATCTTCTTTGGCTTTAACTTTCTTCTTTCCAATGTTCCAAATAGGTTTCTTTACATTGTATTATAATTTGGTTTACTCTGATTGGTGTTTGGAAAGCAGTGTTGTCATGAGACTGTCTGAGAGGGGGCAGTTAGTCTCACCACCAAATGACATAGGAGACTCTTTTCTGGGCTCAGCTCTTGGGTTTGAAGGGCTTTGGAATGGATGGTGTCTAGGGGGCTGGATTTAAGGTGATTAAAAAATCTGAGAGCTCTCTTTTGAATGTTAATTATCATTGGGTATCTGACTAATTCTGCTCTACATGCATTTGTTAGTGTTTTTCTGTGTACAAAATGTATCTGCAGAATTCTGTGTGTAACGATTCTGTTGGATGTTTGTCCCAACGAGTATAGCTATGATGACTGAGTGGACCCCATACTTATACATACATATTTTAAGCCAAATTTTAATTGGAATTTGGAAATTACAGTTGTATGCAAAAGTTTAGGAACCCCTGACAATTTCCATGATTTTCATTTATAAATATTTGGGTGTTTGGATCAGCAATTTCATTTTGATCTATCAAATAACTGAAGGACACAGTAATATTTCAGTAGTGAATTGAGATTTATTGGATTAACAGAAAATGTGCAATATGCATCAAAACGAAATTAGACAGGTGCATAAATCTGGGCACCCCAACAGAAAAATCACATCAATATTTAGTAGAGCCTCCTTTAGCAGAAATAACAGCCTCTAGACGCTTCCTATAGCCTGTAATGAGTGTCTGGATTCTGGATGAATGTATTTTGGACCATTCCTCCTTACAAAACATTTCCAGTTCAGTTAGGTTTGATGGTTGCCGAGCATGGACAGCCCGCTTCAAATCACCCCACAGATGTTCAATGATATTCAGGTCTGGGATGGCCATTCCAGAACATTGTACTTGTTCCTCTGCATAAAGGCCAGAGTAGATTTTGAGCAGTGTTTTGGGTCGTTGTCTTGTTGAAATATCCAGCTCCGGCGTAACTTCAACTTTGTGACTGATTCCTCAACATTATTCTCAAGAATCTGCTGATATTGAGTGGAATCCATGCAACCCTCAACTTTAACCAGATTCCCAGTACCGGCACTGGCCACACAACCCCACAGCATGATGGAACCTCCACCAAATTTTACTGTGGGTAGCAAGTGTTTTTCTTGGAACGTTGTGTTCTTTTGCCACCATGCATAACGCCCCTTGTTATGACCAAATAACTCAATCTTTGTTTCATCAGTCCACAGCACCTTATTCCAAAATGAAGCTGGCTTGTCCAAATGTGTGTTTGCATACCTCAAGCGACTCCGTTTGTGGCGTGTGTGCAGAAAAGGCTTCTTTCGCATCACTCTCCCATACAGCTTCTCCTTGTGCAAAGTGCGCTGAATTGTTGAACGATGCACAGTGACACCATCTGCAGCAAGTTGATGTTGTAGGTCTTTGGAGGTGGTCTGTGGGCTGTTTTTGACCGTTCTCACCATCCTTCGCCTTTGCCTCTCCAATATTTTATGTGGCCTGCCACTTCTGGCCTTAACAAGAACTGTGCCTGTGGTCCTCCATTTCCTCACTATGTTCCTCACAGTGGACACTGACAGCTTATATTTCTGCGATAACTTTTTGTAGCCTCCCCCTAAACCATAATGTAGAACAATCTTTTTTTTCCAGGTCATTTGAGAGTTGTTTTGAGGCCCCCATGTTGCCACTCTTCAGAGGACAGTCAAAGAGAACAACAACTTTCAATTGGCCACCTTAAATACCTTTTCTCATGATTGGATGCACCTGTCTATGAAGTTCAAGGCTTAATGAGCTCACCAAACCAATTGTGTGTTCCAATTAATCAGTGCTAAGTAGTTACAGGTATTCAAATCAACAAAATGACAAGGGTGCCCAAATTTATGCACCTGTCTAATTTCGTTTTGATGCATATTGCACATTTTCTGTTAATCCAATAAACCTCATTTCACTACTGAAATATTACTGTGTCCTTCAGTTATTTGATAGATCAAAATGAAATTGCTGATCCAAACACCCAAATATTTATAAATGAAAATCATGGAAATTGTCAGGGGTTCCTAAACTTTTGCATACAACTGTATAAAATTTTCTCTTCATTGCATTTAGAGCTCTTCAAGCTTTTTCTTTTAGTACATTCACTGCCATGTTGAATCTCCCTGATGATGTTATGGTTATTCCAAGGTACGTATGACTATGATATTGTGTTAAATTATATCATTATTTATGGTAAACTTGTATTTGTTCTCCTGACATCTACAGTGTTTTTTAAAAATCATGACATTAGTTTTCTTCTAATTTACTGCCAGGGCCCAGTTCTGACAGTACTTTTCTACTATGTCCAACTGTTGCTCTAGTCCTTGTTGAGTAGGAGACAGTAGAACAAAGTCATCAGCGTAAAACAGAGCCTTCACCTCTCTATCTAGGAGGGAGAGGCCAGGAGCAGCATATTGATCCAACTGTACAGCAAGTTTATTTATATACACATTAAATAAAGTCGAGCTTAAATTGCAGCCCTGACGAACATCTCCTCTCTGGGTGAAGAATTCAGTTTGTGTGTCTCCAATTTTAACAGCATACCTATTTTCCAAATACATTGATTTAACCAGATCATACATTTTGCCCCCTATACCACAATGTAGTAGTCTCTAATAGAACCCTTCATGGTAAATACAGTCGAAGGCTTTCTTGAAGTCAATAAAACAAACAAATATCTTGCCATTTTTTGTTTGGTGTACATGTTTGTTAATTAAAGTGTTAAGGGTATTTACATGGTCGGTGGTGCGGTGTTCTTCAAGGGAATCTAGTATTCTTTTATTTAGAATACTACAGAATAGTCTACCTAGACAACTGTTGACACAGGTGCCATGGTAGTTACTAGGGTCTGATTTGTCCCCCTTCTTATGAATGGGAGAAACGAGCCCTTTGCACCAGATGTCGGGAAAACATGCTGACTGTAGTACGATACTGAGCAACTTCAACACTGCACCCTGCATCTCTGTGGTGCTGCATTTGAGCATTTCATTTTTAATGCTGTCTGGACCACAAGCTTTTCTTGGCTGGAGAGACATTATCTGTGTGGTCAATACTTCCCAAGTAATTGGGAAATCAAGGGGGGTTTGGTTGTCTTTAATAGTTTATTCTAATGTTTGGAGTTTTTCTATTATAATACACTGATCTGAATTAATTTGATTTATTGGTATGTCTTTGTACAGATTTTCAAAATGTGCTCTCCAGATGTCACCATTTTGGATGGGTAGTGCTTATGGTTGCTTTGTGTTGAAGTTGTTCCACATACCCCGGAAGTGATTTTGGTGAAGTTTCATGTGGGTATAATTGAGTTTTTTGTTCCTAATTGTACTTTTACATTTGTTTAAAATCTCATTGTACCTAATGCTTAAGGCTGGGTTGTTTGGTTGGCGATGTTTTTCATTTGCTATTTTTCTCAGGTCTTTTCTGATGGTCTTGTCGGTGTTTGCTTTTTAACAGGCTTGTGTTTTTGTTTTATAAAGGTTAGTTTTAATAGCTGCCTTATGAAATATCATTAATATCATCAATGGCCTTTTTACATCATCTCTGATAGGGACATATTGTTTTTGGTTATATACTGATATGTCATTCATCAGATCAGGTGAGTTTGAGGCCATGATGAATTTGTCTCCACTATCTTGTGCCCATCTGTAAGTAGGATTTAATTTATACAGCTTACTGGGTTCCCTTTTTGACCTGAAAATTTAAAGAACACATTTATTTGTTTGTGGTCTGAAAGGGGGGATTGCACTCTTTCTCTCTCTCTAGCATTTGCAGAAGCTTGGTATTTTGTGTCTTTGAGTTGTCTTACTATACTTTCCCATGAACATGTTTATTACCTCCTAAAGAATAGTTAGACATATGCTACATAATGTCATTTTTCCCTGAGTAATATTTTGAGTAATAGCCTTACAGTTTTTCTCAGTTGGAGTTGAATCGCAGCCAAGTAAATATTTTGCAGTCTGCGTTCTGAGTTTGGTGAACTGCTGAACTGCACCTTCCTTTACTTACAAGGTGCATCTGGAGGGCAGTACCAGGATCAGTCCAGGAGCTGACTGTGTAAAGAGCAGCTGCTGTCTTAGGTGCTGACTAACACACTGATTGCGACTGCAAACTCAATGAAAACCAGTGCACATATGCACAACGCCATTTTCTTAATAAATTTGGCGCCCTCAGTCTTAGTCTTTATTTTTTTATGGTAAGTCAGTACTTAACTTTTATGCTGGAGGCAGTAAACTACACCTAAACCTACTGTAACCTTGATTTAAGATGTTGATGTTGAAGTCACACTTGCTTTTTATTCTGGATGTAGGTTTTAGTCTTGATGTGGTAACTTAGGTTTTAGTTCCTGAAGTGTTGAACTTACAGCGTGCCTCCATTGTTGAGGAAGGTGGAGCTAGGTCTGGTCTGTCGCTGGGACTTGGCATGGGATTTAGGCTGGGGCTGAAGCATGCTGGGAGGCTCCACACTGTTTAACATCATAGGCAGATCTTTCTCCTGCATGTGAGTCAGAGGCAGCAATGGCTTAAACAGAGCCCCGACCTTGCACTGTGGAGGAGAGACGGATGGCAACATGCTGAAGACATTCTGAGGCAGCAGGCAGAATATTGTTGGTACCAGGTCTGACAGTTGGGGCTCAGTGCCACCCAGATGTGGAGACTTGGGCCAGAATATTCATTTCTAGCAGTCATGCTTGTATGTAGTACATCTGTGTGTATCTGTGTGTGCAGAAACAAACATGCACCTGTACAGTAGATGTGCAAGGTTGCAAATCAACCAGCCAGCAGCCAAATGCAGGTTCATCTTTGGCTGTGGCTAGTACATGTGCTTTTATTACAAGCTACTTTAGCAGGTAATCAATGAATGGGTGCTTTTACACTGAAAACATTAAATTGGGAAAGCAGTTGTTAGATTTTGTGAATGGCTAGTGGATACAAAAGCATCTTCTTTGCATGTGTGAATGCATGCAGGCATACAGTTAAAGTGTGTATCAGTGTGTGCAAGCATAATATATGTGAGCGCATGCACACAGGTTTGCACTACTGCATCCAATGTTTGTGTACTTCAGTGCATGTCTGTGTGTATGTGTGTAGTGTGTAGTGTGAGTGTGCAGGCATGTGTGGTGTAGATGCTATACCTGGGAACCTGATGCGCTCTGTTGCTGCTGTTGCAGCCTCCTTGATCGATTCTGCTTATAGTAGTCGAAGATCATCAGGGCCGCATAAACCTTCCCTACCGTCAGTTCATTGGCTGAGGAGGTGAGGAAATGATGTTAGGAAGGAGGAAAGTACTGGAGAGGAGAAGAAATTCTGCTGACTCATTCTTCCCATCCTATTAGCCTGCTTGTCTCCCTAATGGTTTAGTTTAAAGAAAAGGAACTTCTTACAGTGAGTAATTTGATAAATTCAAAGTATGTGATTAAAATGGATTTTTAAAGTAAACAAAACAAGCATCTTGACAGAACTGACTAGAAATGCCTTTGTGTATTTAGGTGGTAAACACATTTCTTACCAAAAGGTGGCAGCAAAAGCAAAGCTCACAACTGCACAGTAATGCTGTGTTCAGACTACTGGCGCCAAAGCAACAAAAAGGGCAAACGTGGCCAGCTGCAAAGTTGCAGAGTCGCCGTTGAAGTGTTGCTCAATCGCTTGTTGGCATAGCATAGCATCAACTAACTTAGCTAAATAACACAGTACCACAGCTAGCCATTGTGCATTTAAAATGTGCATTTAAAAATGTACCTGGTGCTCTCGTAGCCAGCCTCTGCCAAGGTACATTTATTTTTGTTAATGTTGCGATAAAAAAGGGTAGGGTTAAATAGCACTGGGAACTGGCTAACAGCAAGAATACGTTTTTTACGAGGACAGAGAATGGGACCGGGGAAACAAAAACATATAATTGGTGGACACTTCACCGTGTCATTGGAGCGCTGAAAAAAGTTGAGGCCAGCTCAACTTTGATTTGTAGCCCGTCACCCAGTGACAAGTGTTGGGTCAGTTTGTAGCTTTATGTCACAGGCTTCCATCAACAATTACTTGATGCCTGATGCTTTGTCGCTGGTAGTCTGAACACAGCTTAAGTCTTGTCTTTTGCATGCACTCATGTCGATGGACACATACACACAGGTGCTCACACACTAACATACATGTACTCACCTGGGGCCAGTGGTGGTCACAAGTATTCAGATCCTTTACTTAAGTAAAAGTACTAATACCACACTCTAAAAATACTCTGTTACAAGTAAAAGTCCTGCATTTAAGATGTTACTTCAGTAAAAGTACGTAAGTATAATCAGGAAAATGTACTTAAAGTATTCAGAGTAAAAATACGTAATGCAGAAAAATGTTCCCTGTGACTGTGTTATACTATTATATCATTAGATTATTATTACTCATGCAATAATGTAAAAACTACATATTTTTGTAGCTGGTTGAGGTGGAGCTCATTTTGAACAATTTTGTATAGGACTGCAACTTTATTATGGATTCATCTACTGATTATTTTCTTCATTAATCGATTGAATTGTAAAAATTCTGAAAATAGTTAGAAATGCCGTCACAATTACCCATAGCCCAAAGCGACACCTTCACAATGCTTGTTTTGTCCAAGCAATAGTATAAACCTCAAAATTATTAAAAAATAAATTAAATCAAATAAATTAAAAGAAAATCAGAAAATCCTCACATTTCTGAAGTTGGAACCATTAAATGTTTTGCATGAAAACTTACTTTATGATTATCAATATAGTTGCCAATTAATTTTCTGTCAATCAACTAATTGATCAGTTGATTAATCGTTTCAGCTGTACTTGTATAAACTGTTGGGTAGTTTAATTCCTAATAAAACGTATTTATATAAACTCTTCATATGTTTTGTATGCAAAAATATTAATTTGTAAAGTAACTAGTAACTAAAGCTGTCAAATAATTGTAGTAAAGTAAAAACCAAAGCAATATTTCCCTGCAGTGGAGAAATGTAGTGGAGTAGAAGTAGAAAGTAGCATGAAAAGAAAAGAGTACAAGTACCTCAAATTTGTACTTAAGTACACTTCTTGAATAAATGTACTTAGTTAGTTCAACCACTGCCTGGGGCAGTATGTAGAGATCTTTGCCATCAGATCTTACCAGTTAAACAGGGTAAATCACACATTTGGTTAAGATTAGATCAAAGACTGGGCATAAGTGATAGAGATCTGTATCTCTGTGCTATTTATATACCCCCAGTAGATTCTCCTTATTTTGAACAAGACATTTTTGATTCAGAAATCAGAAATTGCCTATTTCCAGGCCCATCAGTATCGGTATTTAACCAAAATCAATATGTCCCTACCAGAGATGGTGTAAAAAAGGCTATTGATGATATCAAAATAATATTTCATAAGGCAGCTGTTAAAGCTAACCGTATAAAACAAAAACGTAAGCCAATTAAAAAGCAAAGCGCTGACAAGAAAAACTTGATGAAAAACATTGCCAACTAAACAACCCAGTCTTACGCATTAGGTACAATAACATTTTAAACAAATATAAACGTACAATTAGGAACAAAGAACAAAATTAAACCCACATATGTTCCACATATCCTTCTGGGATATGTGGAACAACTTCAACACAAAGCAACCACAAGCACTACCCATCCAAAATGGTGACATCTGGAGAAAACAATTTTGAAAATCTGTACAATATATAATAATAATAATAATAATAATAATATCTGACATACCAATAAATCAAATTAATTCAGATCGATGTATTATAAAAGAAAAACTCCAAAAATTAGAATAAACTATTAAAGACAACCAAAACCCCCTTGATTTCCCAATTACTTGGGAAGAATTGACCACACAGATAATGTCTCTCCAGCCAAGAAAAGCTTGTGGTCCAGACAGCATTAAAAATGAAATGCTCAAATGCAGCACCCAAGATGCAGGGTGCAGTGTTGAAGTTGCTCAGTATTGTACTACCATCAGGATGTTTTCCGGACATCTGGTGCAAAGGGCTCTATTCTGTAGTATTCTAAAAGAATACTAAATTTCCTTGAAGAAAACTCTTTCTTGTGTAAAAATCAAATTGGCTTCCTCCCAACACACCACACCACCGACCATGTATATACCCTTCACACTTTAATTAACAAACATGTACACCAAACAAAAAATAACACAAACCAAATTATAATAAAGAAACCTATTTGGAACATTGGAATGAAGAAAGTTAAAGCCAAAGAAGATAACATTCTGATGTTATCTGGCCCTAAAAAGAGAATTGGAAGAATATCTCTCTACTGTCAGACAGACAGAGCCTAACCAATAACAGGCTCAGTGACCACAAACTGGCAATCGAAAAAGGAAGACACAAAAAATCCTGGCATCCAAAAGAAAACAGAATATGTGGTCACTGTTTGACAGGTGAGGTTAAGACAGAGATGCACTTCCTCCTACAATTTACAACATTCAATAAAATAAGAAACATTTACTTTAACAAGTTCAACTCTGTAAACTCAGATTTCAAAGAGCTAAATGACCTCTCAAAATTAAAAATACTCCTAGGAGAAGGAGACAGGGCATATCATGCTACCCAATATGTATCAACATACCATGACCTAAGGGACAATGAATGACCTACACACACACACACACACACACACACACACACATTCATAAAAAAATGTTGCAATGTTTATGTAGTTTTCACTTACTGTATTATTAGTATAGTATCAGTGTTTTTAACTGCAAGTCAATATTTATTATTATTATTATTAGTGTTTTATGCTTATCTGTACATATTCTAATAGCACATTTTTTTGTTTTTATTTCACACATGCTTTGGCAATGTTAACATCTGTTTCCCATGCCTATAACGCCCTATTGATATGAATTTAATTTATCAGACTGTTAAAGGTAGAAATCCTTCACTTTTACTTCTACAAGAATAAAAGCTATTTATCACATTTAAAAATGTAAAAAATGCTCTTATATTATTATCTTATATAATATATAATATATATATATATATATCTTATATTATCAGAGAGCTCCAGTGGTCTCTAAAGTTGGTTAAAAGCAGATCCTAGATAACTTTTGTACAGAAACAGAGGTAGAAAATACAATCTTTTTCTTTCCATTTCAGCCAATCTGTTTACAGGCGTTGGGTACTACTACATATGTGAAAGAAGCCTTTTGTGGCTCCAGAGGAAGCTGTGTAAGGTCTGATAAATGTCCTCACATGATGTTACTTCAGTCAGCATTGGTTGGGGCCGAAGACTACAAATTTGAAAATGAAAATAATCTGGGTGTGTGGAGTTAAAAGAAGTGAGTTTACCAGACCTCTGAAGCCCCTTCCTCATCTCTTGGGGGTACATTAGCACCTACTAGCATAACACACCCAAAGCTCTGACCAAACTGTTGGCGGCCAAGTTACGTGTGGGTAATGTAATGTAATCTCTGGTTTTGCTGCATCAATTTTGATACTTTCTTTTTACTGTCGATCATGAGTCCAACAATGTTATAAGAATGCAATGCTAAATAAATACATAGATACACACACACTCACAGTACATACACATACTAAATCTTTAAGTCATAAATGAAAATCTGTATTGGCATGGACTCTAGTAAACCTGGGCATGGTGTCTGTGATGTGATGTCACTCATACAGTGGGTTTCTGAAAGGACTTGGGTCTTGTAAGCCTGGGGTTTGGGTTTACACTTGTAACCATCTCAACACTTTTTGGAGAAAGAAAAAAATTTTGGTGTAAGGTGTAAGGCTCTGAGTGGAACCCAAGGTGAGCTGATTTGGCAACCACCACAACTGAGTGTTGAAGCTTGAGTGACATGGCACAAGACACAAAAGCCCCAAAACACAGGCTCAATAGTGAGCAGTAAATTGAAATTTTGGACATTTACTAATCATCATGACTTTGGGGAGGTAGAGGTGATTTTAGCAAGTAGAAAGTAGCATACATGCCATGGAAAAATAAAAAATGATCTAATTATATATCTAATTATTTATTCAATATTTCTGTTTTTAGCAACCTTTTAATGAACACCGTTTCCCATAAGCCCTAGTCCTCTGTGGGCTAAACATCACAGCTCGATAAAAGAGGCAAGTACATGGATGATTCAAGGGGCAGTGGATAGATCACATCTGTACAAACAGCAGGACAGAGAGGAGTGAATGCTGTAGAAAGTTTTAGACAGCAGACATAACACCTTAACAGCGCAAAAAGTTGGGATGAAACCAAGTTACAGTGACGTAAGTACCCACGCTGTTGCGATGTTAAATTTTCATGGCAGCTGTAGTTTTTTCTGCGCTCACAAAGTAATCGTTGTTTAACTTTGTTAAAATCACGAAGGTTTCAATTTCTAATAGCAGCTTCTGTAGTAGATGCCAATTTGTCTTAGTACATGGACAGTAAACCCCAGGAACACGCTTCATCTATTCAGAAAGACAGATGAAAGAAATGCTAAATGAAAGATTGCACTGAGCTACAGAAACTACAGGGGCTTGACTTCAGCTCTCTATTGTATCTTGGCACTACTGTGATAGTTGTCACAATCATTTAATATGATTAGAAAACAGGATTTTTCTTTTTCTGATTGAGGTTATCTGTCTTTGTTTAGTTAGTGAGTTAGAGTTCGGTGAAGAAAAGACATTATTTGTAGTGAAGGATTTTCTCAAAAGCTGTAAACACACTGTAAAATCAGTGCCATGATTAAAATGTCCCCACATATAGTTTATGTGTTATCCTACATTATAAAGAACTTCTCTTTAGGAGTGTGGCAACCCCTGCTGTTGCCTGTTCAGCAGTGTTCTTATGACTAATTTCGGTACGTTGCCTATAAAATCTAGGCTCTGTAACTCATACTCACCCTCTCTCTCCCTGCAGGCACCCCTTTGGTTATGTGGCACCGTTAGTTCCTCCTCGGTTCGCTTTTGTTTATTTCATGCACTTTACAACATTCACACACCATTCTCATCCCCCATGCACAGCCTACACTACTGTACTGTACTGATGTACACTTCCCATGCTTTTTGATGTTCTGTTATGTGAGTTACTTTTATTTAATAAATTACTTTATCTAATCTTTGAAACGGTGCGTCTCCCACTTTGTCATGGCCTCAAGAGCCAGGTTGTGACAAGGAGATAGAGACATTTAGGTGATTGTGTAACACAGCGTGGCCTAGTTCAACATGTTGATAATGGTGAAATCCTTACGTTTATGTGGCGTCACCAACAGATCCATGGTCTTTTGAGAGAGGTTGGGCCACACTGTGGACAACTCCTTCTTTAACTCAGCGTCACATAATCGCTGGGCTACCATGCCTGGAAATCCACAGAAAGATAGAGAGACTTTTAATCTCTTTTATGGCAGTGAAGCCAGGAGAGAGAATACAGCAGACATGCCCAGAACAGCATAAAGCCGTCTAATGAGTCCAACTGGGAGCCAGATTTGTTAATTTCCAGCTCTGAGAACAATAAATACATCTGTCACTCTGGTTGGGACTGGCTGGCAAATAAAGGTGGCATTTTACATAACATAAGAGTGAGGTGGGTTTTGGCATTTGAAGACATCATTTTATGACATTTTTCATCTGTCATTTGCTTTTATTGTATCTGTTATTTGGATGCATTTTAAATGCATTGCATTTGTAGGTCTAGATTTGTTACAGTGGGTTACAGTGTATTTGCTGTCATGGCACCGAAACTCTGAAATTGAAAACTACCGCTCACATTTATCATCGCTACTTCTGTATTGTATTTTAAATGTCTTTTAACTGATTTGTATGACATTATATCTTCTACAGGCAATACTGTATTATTGTATCATCCGTATTTTAATTGTTATATTTTATAATTTTATTACTGTCTCTCATATTCTTTGTTTAAGCACTTATTAACTATGTTTAGAAAAGTTCTAAACAAATATCTTTATTATTACTATTATTACTATTATAAGTGGTAGTAAATATTCTGAGTTGTAGTAGTACGACCATCAAGGGTAACCATTTGACCTGCTATCTTTCAGCATGGGCTGGGCTCACACTCAACACAACTCTCACTGGCTTGTTCCCTGTAATTGATTTTATAGTGTTTTTTCCCCTCCACCTTCAAGTCATGAACAAATTGATTAGTCACAACAAGTCAAAACAAGAGACTTGGCTAACAGAAACTTAAGTTAAACAAGCCAAAAACCTAGTTCTGTTGTTCACTTTCCAAGGGTCTTTAATGCTATCTCCACCCAGATTACTAGCCAACATCCTAGACAAACTATCTTAGGCAAAATCCAGATCATTTTCTCATTATAATAATTATCATGCACTTACAATGTGTTTCTAATCCTCTTATGGTGCCTTATAGTCACCACTTCCAGTGTCATTTACCATGCTAAGTAATGTACATGTATATTCACTTCAATTTAATGTTACTCGAGGCGAGGCAAGGTTAACATTATTCATATAGTATTAGACGGTGTAATCCCTCATTCGTCCAGGAGTGTTCTATCGTAGAAAAGGTTTCAGTCGTAGTCATCTGGACACTGTTTTCAGAATCAAGACGTTTCGGCTCCCATCCAGAAGTCATTCTCAATTGTGAAAAAATTGGACGGGAACTGGAAATTTAAGCTACTCTGAGTTACATAAGCCCTGCCCTCAAGAAGGAATCTGCCTGAGTATCTGTTATAGCTAGTTTCACCTGAAACTGACCTAATAGTTTCAAGATGGCCCAGTAATCAGTAATCAGGCCTATTGTTCTCTGGCTGCATCTACTTCATCACTGTTAAGTGCCTGATTAGCATGTGATAGGCGTGACCAAGGTGATAATACACCTTGTATTATCACCTTTTCTTACGATGGAAAACCAGAAAGAAAGCCTTTACATTAGTCTATATGGAGTTATTTTAGCACTAGCACAAATTGAATCTGAATTTAAGAGTTTTGAATTTGAAATGTTAAAACTGAATGTTGTATGCAAAATTCAAAATTCTGTTTCAACTCAGAGGCACTCATCCGGGGGACTCTAGACTAGAATAGAAGTGCTCTGATTCAATCCAACTCCTTTTACAGGACTTCTTCATACCCCAAGGATTTCTGGGTATGTAGGCCACGTAGGTAGCTGTGTAGTCTCTCCCATTTTGTCATGGCTGACAAAAGACCTGCTGCACCTCACAACTCACAGGTAAGTGTATTAGCACTGTTTTTTATCTAGCGCACATGCTGAAATAAAGCCTTACTTAGGTCTGGTGACATGTAAACCGAGATCACTGTAGTGTGTGGCAGTAGCATTGAATTTAGTATCAGTGTTGCTACAGTCAATGTTCGGATTGCTTGCGACGCCAATTATAACATATTTAATTTGGTGGCAAGATGGCCGGATCTACCCACAGTGGCTACCTATTGAAACACTGGCTGATAACACTGATATCACTCCGAGTACTGAGCAAGAACGACAGTATAACACCATCCATGCCTCCACTAGGTCAGTTGTTGAATGATGCATCGGAGTCCTCAAGCGCAGGTAAGCTATGATATTTGCATATCATACAAATAATTTCCCTTGCACAGAAACTCTAATCAGCCTATTTCTTCCATTACTCCCACTTAAACTTGCCTTTATGCTGTCTTTATTCTGAATTATTCATTCTATGCCTAAAACTGTCTGCAAATTTATGCTGAAAAACTGAATAAATGTGTAAACATGGAAATACAAACTAACTAGGAAAATACAGGATAAAGCTAAATAAAGTTGAAAAAAGGTAATTCAATCAAGTGAAAAAGAAGATTGAGGAAAAAAAGTAAACAAAAAAGTGAATGCATTAAAGTCCTAAAATTGGGGCATATCTTGGTCAGCTCTGCAATGAATGTGACAATGGATAAGCGTCACTGGCCGAAGGGGGTAGAGGAGACAGAAAATGACGCTATCCATGGTGCTGACACATTGATCAGGACAGATTACCGCTCAAAGCAGAGCTGACCATTCACGTTTTTCTTTTAAATCATCGCCTCATGTTAATTCTAAATATGAAAGAGACAAAGATAAAGAGAAACAGACTAAATAAATAAATAAACAAACAAACAAACTTGCCACTTTGTGAGATGTTTGGGCCTGACAGTACCCTAATCATTAGCTGTATTTTCTAGGTTTCACTGCCTTGCAGTCTGAGGAAGTTGAAACTGAATTTTGAGAAACTGAATTTGAAAACTGAATTTTAAAATTGAATTCCAAACTGAATTTGGAACACCACTGAAATTTAAATAATACAATATGAAGCTATACAAGTTAAATTCATTTTCAAACCATTAGATTCAATTTCAATGTGGGAAATACAATTTAAAATTTTGCATACAATATTCAGTTTGAACATTTCATATTAAAAAGTGTAAAATTTCAATTTCAATGTGTATATTTTATTCTCATTAGATCTTCTATTCTAATGATGTGTGTTTCTCTGACCTGAGGCCAGTTTGATCTCCAGGGCAGTGCGAATCAGGGCCATCAGGGTGGAGGTGAAGTGGACAGTGTTGTCATCAGCGATGGGCATGTTCATTTTGACAAGGCGCTAAGGAGAGGAGATGAGTGGTAACAGAGAGACATTAGGTCACTGAGTGATAGCAAATAGCCTGATCACATTCAATTCACCAAGAGAAATCAATCTGTGTGCTGCTGTGATCCAATACCCTCCATGGATTCACTCTCTTAGCAAAAAGGATTTTAAAGGTGCTTTGCCAAATTTTCTTGTTTGGCCATATTGGTAAAATATTATGGAGACTCAGTTCAGCACACAAAAAGCCTTTTCCACAAGTACATACAGAGGAGACAAACTAGACATTCACATTCGCTGCTATTGGCTACAGTATGCACTACACTGCAAGTCAAAGTGCACTGGTGCAAGACTGACACTGACCAAAAAAAGGGTATGAGAAGGCATGTAACACATAACCATGAAGGTGCCTCGACAGTCGCAGGAGCTCGACTCTGTGGTTGCCATCCTAGCAATCATCAACTTTGGAGTTGAGGAGGTTGAGTATGCGCTACATGTATAGTGGCAGCTAGAAATACAGAGTGTCCATTCCACCAAGCTTGCAGCCTTAGCAGGAAGACTTGGTTCATAAAGGAGTACTGGCACCACTCGGTGCATACAGAATGCTGTGGGATTGTTGCTATAAGAGTTGAGCTCCCCTGAACACAAAAAGCATTCATCTACATGTGCCATCAGTGGCAGTGCAGAAAGTAAGACCAGAGTCAGAAGGAGACGGGGATGGAGAGCTGAGGGGCAAACACACACACACACACACACACACACACACACACACACACACACACACACACACATACATACATGTACAACCATGCTAATTTGCATGTGGTCACACACTCACCTACACATACACACAACCACAGGCTGCACAATCAATTAGAAAGACAGCAATACTGATAGCTAGTAATTTCAAAACACAAGTACAGTAACTGGTTTAGACAGAATGCTTGTCTAAAAATTCAGGGTGAATGAGATCTCATATTTTACTTAACCAGAAAATCTTAACCAGGTCTTATTTGTAAACATTTTTATAGCCTTTATACTTCATACGACCCCTTTTTAAACCTGGTATAAACATGAAATATGCAACTGTATTTGTTATGTGATCATTTATACCTGGTATTATCATCTCGATTTTGCTTACAATGTGAATAGATCTCAACATGCATTATTAGGTAGGAAGAGCTGGTGGACTTGTCAACAAACCAGGTGGATCTAAACAAACAATGTGGTCAACAAGGTCACGTGACAGAGGGAGACAGCTGAAGGCATTAAACCCCCCCAGAGCAGCGCATAACACTGGCCGAAAAATATTAATTTCCATATACAATCATTACAAAAAGAAAGTTTGGACGATGATGTATTTTTCTGAATGTCAAAAACAAATGACTCTTTGTAATATCAGAATGTATTATTCATTGCATTATTTTCATGGCACTCTAATGGTCATACTATATGGTCCCAAAAAGTCGAAGCCCAAGGAAGCCTGGCAAACTTTTTTGGCATATGCAACAGGTGAGCTTTAATTGGGATGAAACGGGCATTTACATAATACTTCCAAAGAAGGCATCTCTAGGCTACTTTTCTGTGGCCTTGCTAACTAGGTTAATATTACCTATACTGTAAGAAGCTAATTGGAGCCAGTGGAGAAGCTTGCTAGGACTGCTGCTAGCTCAACTTTTCCTGTCAGTCATGTGACCCTCGTCTTGCACGTTATAGCTTTCCCTCCCAAGATGATACTGCTGTATGAACTCTACTAATTTTTCATTTCCTGAGGAAGAAGTAGCCTGTATCTGTCTGATGGGAAGCTTGAGATGGCAGGAAGAGGTGGAGTTAGGTGACCCTTTCAACTTGTTGTTGTTGTGTGATGATACTGTACAAATGTAATTTACTCCTGGTTGAGATCTGATAACAATGTGAGCCGGATGTTGCTGGATGGTTGATGATGATGATTGCATTCTGTTTGCAATGTGTTCTGTTAGCATTTACACTTGCGTTAACATGCAGTTTTCCTGATTCTGATAAAATATCAAGATACAGATCACATGTTAATATCAAGAGGAAATGTGGTAAATTTCTCATTTATCTCAATCAATATTCAGCAAAAAAAATAAAATAAAATAAAAATCACATTGACATATTTTTGTCAATGCTGTGCAGCACTAACATTCTACCACAAACAAACACAAGCACACACACACACACAAACACACACACACAGACACACACACACACACACACACACACACACAAGTATTTCCAATAGTGAATGGACTGAGATGAGATGAGAGAAAGAATGAGAGGAAATGGGCAGTAAAGACAGGACCACAAAGTGAAAAGCAAACATAGAAAGTATTACTCCCACATAAAAGCAACAGAAGTTACACACACACACCTGTGCGCACGCATGCACACAGAGACACACACACACACACACACTGCTCCACAGAATAAAACCCCAACTAGGCAAACTAGGCAAATTTCCTCCATAAACATAATATATCCTAATTAACATGACTTTTAAGTCTTCTTAGTTAAGCTCTATGTTATTATCATTAGTGATGGGCATTAGCCCACACAAGCAGCTATGCTCAAAGAAACAGTAAAGACAGTAAAGATGAAGTAGGGGCATACACCAAAAATATCAGAGTGCTAGCAAAACAAAGTAAAGAAACAATGAAACACTGCAGAGCACAGACATTGGCTTGAGTTCACGCCAATGGGAGACAGGTTATCGAGCACAGGGAAGAAGGTGGAGGAAGAGGAGGGTCTACCTTGCAGGCGACTCTTGGCGGACATTTCTTTCCCAAACCTAAGGGTGGGGACATGTGGAGCAGCATCTGATACATATCGAGGTACTTGATTCGGCCACTTCACAGGGCAGGAAATCAAAAATGAACAAAACGTGAAGGAGGAAGGGGAGTTAGAGAAGGAGGAGAGGAACAAAGGGAGGAAATCAAAAAACAAGAAAATAATGGAAAGGAAAAACAGAAATCTGTTGTTAATAGATTTCCTAGAGTGAGATGTAAGGTGGATGTCATCACCGGCCGTTGTGTCGGGGCACGGGGATGCATCGCTGTGGAACTCAGGATCCCTGACAGGAAACATGGGATGTAAAGAGTGAGTTTGATAGGAGAAGGGAGGAGGGGAGAGAAGAAGGGATGATGGGTTGACCAAACACACAGGATGCTGATGGGAGGGAAGAGAAATGACAGCAGTGTAATGGGGATGTCTGCCTCTGCATGCTAGCAGACATCCCACTGGTATTTCAACCAGGGTGCACGGAGACAAAGGTTTCAATGCCAGCCTGAACTTTGGTTTGGGGCTTTCACGTCTTTATAAAAAGATCCTATCACATTCTTTATAAGGCTTTTGATCTGATTCAGATGTTTTGAAGAACTGAATGTAGTGATCAAATTTCTTTCAAGACTTTTGAGGGTTTAATCTGATAGAAATGTGAAGTAAAACATGTCTGCTGTCTAAACACGACAGACAGGAGAAAGTAGGCATGGCAGGCGCCATGTTGGGACACAATGGCTTTGAAAGCTTTGTGTCCACTCTGGCATCATCAATCAAAGCCAGTCAGTTTGGAGGGGCGGGTGCTAGTGTAAAGGCGATTTCATTGGTGCACAGCCATTCAGTTAAAAGTCTCTTGGCATAGAGGTACACAAAGCACCCTAGTGACGGAAATGTCTGGTATTTGCAAACCTTGTATGCAACCCTATTAGGGCAGTTCTTCCCTAAGCCAAGGGGGGGTGAGATAACGCGTAACAAATTGTACATATCCTTATAGGAAATCCGTCCGCTGTGGAAAAGAACAAGCACATAAATAAACAAATGTTCAGGACAGCTTAAAATAAAACAATGATCATCAGTGGCTGACTGCATACAACAAGGTATAGGAACAAGGCCTGTGTATGAGGCCTCAATCAGTCACCTCAGTTAGAAACGGGGAAGAGAGTAGTAAAGTTAGGGTGTTGATTCCCTTCACTTTACTTTGAATGCTATTCCCTGGGGCCTAGAGGGAGGCTTGAACATACCATGCAGCTGGGTCATAGTCGGCCCAAACCCGGATGAACTCATCGAGGTGATGAGGCCCCAGGATGGAGGAGTCTCTGGTTAGGTACTCAAAGTTATCCATTATGACAGCCACAAACAGGTTCAGCATCTGGAACACAGACATTAGGTTGAGTTTACACCTGTGTTTTGGCCTGGTTGCACCAGCATTTAAAACATTTTGAAAGTTTGGAGCATAATCAATTAATGTCAATGGCACTGGCATGATCAGCCGAGCCGCTTGTAGAGGTGAAGCAAATCTGCACTTTTATGTCAAGTTCAACTTTGGTGAACGCTGACATGCCAATTTGTGCCGCTGACCAATAGCAACCGTCGTGTCAGTGCTGACCTTAGAGGGAACTGAGAGCCGAATGTCAGCTATAGTATGATAGCATTTTAGTTGTGTTGCACCATCCACTTGTGATCAAACGAAAGAGCAAACCCTGCTCTATCGGAGTATAAACTGAGAGGCATGGTTTTGAAATAAGAGGAGTTAATACCAATGTCACTTCTATAAACTGAATAAACTAGCAATCAAGCTTTAGTAAGCCAGCTAACTCTCAGGGCTGGCTAAGTGAGCCAGGTAGCTTGAAGAGCTATTGTGACTGATTAGCACTAGCAGGTTCCTGGCTGGCTAGCTTGTTAGTGGTTAGCTGGCTAGTTACAGTAGTTCACCAATTAGCTTTGGAAGTCACTATGTCTCTAAGCTTCTAGCACCACCTATTTTTTGAGGACATTTGGAAGAATTTCACTGTGCTACTTTCTGGTGTGACCAGAGCTTCAGACAAGGCCAATGTGACCCAGCAGTCACATTTGACAAAATAAATCACATGCCAACAGTTACAGTGGCTACATTTAGGTGTGTTTCAGTACTGACCAGGAAAGAGCAGAGGAAGATAAAGGAGACAAAGTAGAAGTAGGCAAAATCACTGCCACACTCTTTTCCATGGGACCCTGATCGCTCGTCACAGGCTCGGTGACTCAAACATGATAACATGATCTCGTGCCAGGCCTCACCAGTTGCGCTCCTGATACACATAAAAACACAGACAGACAGAGAGAAAGAGAATCTTTGATTGAAGAGAATAAGGGTTGGCAGCATTTTGCAGGTCTGCAATTCAGCTTCAACAACATTAAACGGACAAGGTTGAATTCTGTTCTGTTTTTTTAGAGTGAAATGATAGTTTAATTACATCTGACTGATGTTACATTAATGCCTCTTGCAGAAAAAGTCAGATAATGTAGACTCAAGAGAAGCTGAATTGAAAATGTGCAAAATTGTGCTTGAAGCTAAATTTACTTGGTTGGCTAACCTTGTTTAATGTTACTTTATCAGAGTGTTACTTAGAGCCCCTGAAAACTTTGTTTCAAATCTCAAATATTTCTCTACAACATTAAATATTCATGATTAAATAAGCAACAATTAATGTTAAAGTTTGAAAAAAAAACATTCTTAGGTATCATTTATTACCAATTTAATACTCAAAGACTAATCAGCTTCATCAGCACTGTGTGGGTGTGGTTTGATCACATTTGATTGACAGTAGCCTAGCAATATAAGCAACAACCATCCAACTGCGAACAGATTTTGATTCAAAGTTGCTTAATTCAGATTAGTAGTTAGAAGTACATCTTCTCCCAACATAGCCCACCCACTTCCAATCAGTATGAAGAGCACAGATAAAAATGCAAAAAAACAAAAATTTTCTCATGTGAAATTCCTAAAACTTGGGCAGAAAACTGTGCGTTCATGTAGGACCTTGTGGCTCACAGTAAGAAGCTGACTGAGAAAATAGGTTTGGGGGCCTTTCATGCTTTACTAATGAAACTAAAATCCAAATATAAGTTTAAATCAGTCTGAAACCCAGGATGGTGTTGGGCTATGTGTCTGAAATCTGCAGTGTCATTTGGATTTCAGAGAACAGTTTATTAGAATCAGTGGGTAACTATTGAACTTCAATGAGAGAATGTACAGCTGTAGACACCCTAAGTATATGGACTTGACTTCAACTGTTCCAAAAACACATCTTACAAAGATCAAATTTTAACAGAGACAGGGGTTATGATCTCCCCTTATATAGGACTATCTGTTATCACGTGATTAAAATTTTATACTTAGGTCACATAATGACAACTGAGCTATCTCCATGACAATTGAGAAATGGATGACACCCATTGAGGAAGACTGCAAGATGCGGTAGAAAGCTTCTGCAAAAGCTAGTAAATAAACCTTGAGTTAAACATTTTTGTTACACTTGTCAAGAATGAACTTTCATGCTCAACATCTTCCACAGTTTTTTGGCAGAATGTGGATACAAATGACCTTCCTTACAGTGTGTGTTAACCCCATGGCTGACATCCAAGTATTTACAGAAATTCAAATTAAATTAACAAAGTATCTATGCAACAGAACAGCTGTGCTGAGAGTTTGCGGATGTTCCACTGTTTACTAGAGCTTGTTTCTGCTTCCTGTTATAATGAGGCAGCAGTCCTCTTGAGGCCAGATCTAATTGAAGGCTTGCTGAACACTGACTATCTGGCAGAGCAGTAGGAACATTACAGAAATCTGTGTTCCTCCTACTCACTAATTCTTAACTAATTCGTACCATCTCTTAAACATGAGGCCAGGATCAGAGTGGATAACAAAAGCATGGAGAGTGTTGCCAGTTGGTTGTTTTGATGGCTATATCCTGGACCATAAGTCACCTTCATTTGGCAATGCAACATATGCATTTCACTTTGTAAAAAAGACAATGAGACTGGGCAAGAGTCTGGTTCAAACAGCCCACAGATAGAGACTGTCAAGAACAACTTCAACTTCTTACTTAATTGATTATTTCCATTTTATGCTGCTTTATACTTCTGCTCTACTGCATTTCAGAATGAAATATTGTACTTTTTACCCCATTACCTTTATTTAACAGCTATACTTACTAGTTATTTAGCAGATTCAAATTTTACACACAAAACATATTATCATCTTATAAAATATGATGGACTGTTATCAGATTAAATTACCCAAAAGTAAACCGTAAATGTGCAATCGCTTTAGGGAGAGGGGGGAGGGAAATGGGATAAGAGCTAAGCTAACCCAGCTTGGACCTAAGGTTATTCCACTACCCCGCCTACTTCTGGCTAATACCCGGTCGCAGGAAAATGAAATGGATGAAATAAGACTCGGCTAACTCAGCAACGGGAAAGCAGAGACTGTAAAAATGCCCACATTTTTACATAGACCTCCCTTCATCACAAAATCCCAGATCAAGCTATTGCACTCGACAGGCGGACCATGTTCCGCGCTGACAGAACACAAGAAGAGGGGAGACGGACTCAAATGTAGTCAAAGTTGATGGACAATGTTCCCCAGATGTCGAGCTTTTAATGTTAAGATGTTGACCATATTATCTGCCCAGAGAGTTCACCGGTTGTTTTGTAGCTGCTGTTTACGTTCTGCCAGACGCAAATTCAAAAAATGCACTACAGGAATTGTATATGGTCATCAGCAGTCACATGACAAAACAACCGGATGGTATTTTTATTGTAGCTGGTGATTTTAATCAAACAGACCTAAAGTGTTTTACCTAAATTTCACCAGCATGTCCACACCCCCACCAGGGCCTGGATCATGTTTACATGAACATTTCTGGCAGCTACCAAAGCCCTCCCCTGCCCCCATTTTGGTCAATTAGACCATATTTCTCCTGCCTACTTACACCCAGCTACTTAAAAGGGTCAAACATCACAAAAAACTGTTTAAGTGTGGACAGATGAAACTACAGCAGCTGTATAGAACTGTTTTGAGTGCACAGACTGAGGAATATACATCAACAGTGACATCATACATCAGCAAATGTGTTGATGATGTGATGATCACAAAGACAATAAAATCATTCCACAACCAAAAGGCCTGAATGAATGGAGAGGTGAGGGCCTTATCCAGTGCCAAAAAAGCTGCCTTTCAGTAAGGTGACAGGGAAGCATACAATACCGCTAGAGTGAGACTGAAAGCTGACATCAAGCAGGCAAAGCGGAGACATCAGGAGAGACCAAAGAGAGACCAAAGAGAGACCGAAGAGAGACCGAAGAGAGACCTCAACAACACCAAAGATATGTGGCAAGCAATCCAGACAATCAATTAAATTACATTTTATTTATATAGCGCCAATTCATAACAGAAGTTATCTCATTGCGCTTTTCCTATAGAGCAGATCTAGACCATACTCTTTATAATATTAATTACAGAGACCCAACAAATCCCACCATGAGCAAGCATTTGGCGACAGTAGCAAGGAAAAACTTCCTTTAAGAGGGCAGAAACCTTGGACAGGACTCAATGGTGGGCGGCCATCCACCACTGTCGTGTTAGGTTTTGAGAGAGAGAGAGAGAAAGAGAGAGAGAGAGAGGTTTTGAGAGAGAGAGAGAAGGGACGGGGGTCACAGGCTACAAAAGTAGGAGTGCTGGTCATCATGTGTGAGGCAATGGCGCCAGATGAGTTTAACACATTTTATGCTCGCTTAGATCTCCTCAATAAAGAGTCAGCAGTGAAGTCTACTCTGCCTGTACCAAAAAGGTCTGCAGTGACTACTAAACGACTACCGTCCTGTGGCTTTGATAAACTGGTCTTCCAGCTCATCAAAAACAACATCCCAGCTAGCCTGGACCCTAACCAGTTTGCATACAGAACCAACAGATCCACAGAGAATGCTATCTATACTGCCCTCCACTCATTCTTCACACACCTTGAAAATAGCAACACCTACATTGAAATGCCATTTGTTGATTTCAGGTCAGCATTCAACACAATCTCCTCCATGAAACTGATTGGCAAACTTAGCACTCTG
This sequence comes from Siniperca chuatsi, assembly GCF_020085105.1. NCBI lineage: Eukaryota > Metazoa > Chordata > Actinopteri > Centrarchiformes > Sinipercidae > Siniperca > Siniperca chuatsi. The sequence continues at coordinate 30,285,760 of NC_058046.1, read as the reverse complement.
GGCTTGAGTACTACACTCAACTGGTTATTGGACTTCCTCACAAACAGACCCCACACAGTTCGGACTGGCAATCACACCTCCTCCACTCTAGGGCACATGATACATGTGCCTCCCAAATTTCGTATATTTGGGTGAAATGGGGCCGCTCTGTAGGGGTCGCTAGCGATCCATTTTGCCACACCCATGCCCAAGACCCATATCAGATGTAAATCTTTGCCACTTCTGACATGTGTGCAAAGTTTTGTGAGCACCTTTAGGCCCTCAAATGTGATTTATTTGGGGGTGGGGAGATAACAATTCGTTGCATTACAGCGATGAGTGGCCCCTCGCACCTCCACGTCATGGCGCGCCACATTCCAGAGCCGTTGCCAGAGGTCGGCCGACGTGGTTCTGAATCTTCCAGTGTTTTGGATGCCACTCGAAAGAGTTGAATGCCACTTCCTTTGTCCACTATGTGGCGCTAGAGAACAACTACTAATTATATGTTATCCATCCAAGTGTACACCACACGTATAAAATTTAATATAAATCAAATGATTATTGCGACACAAGGCTTACTTCCTGGCGCAATGACTATAACTCCTAATTGGCATGCAGATATCCCCAGGCCGGTGGAAAACAAGCACTGATCATACATGATGTTGCCGTATATCAAGTGTAGACCACACAACTTAAATTTCATGTAGATCAGATGATGTTTGTTACATGTGGCTTGCTTCCTGTTGCCAGGAACTGGCAAAATGACTATGACTCATGAATGTCACAAAAGTGTTACTAAGAGTGGTCCATCAATAACCATATGAAGTTTGAGGATGATCAGTTGAAACAGTGCTGAGTTATTCCCACTTCCTTTTAGGCATGGCGTCACACGTCTGCCATGGCAACCCCATTCGACACATCAACAGATATCATATAACAAGATAACATATATCAAGTGCAGACTACACAATGTAAATTTCATGTAGTTTGTATGATTTTTGCCACACATGGCTTGCTTCCTGTTGCCAGTAGTGCTTCCTATTGCCAGCAGGTGGCGCTCTGACTATGTCTGAATATTGGCATGTAGATATCTTCAGGCTCAGACTCTTATCAAACATGTTAAATTTATAATGTGGAGCTGAGGTAGCACAGTTTGGAACGAGATTTTTTGGAACCAGGTAGCACTGCTACTAAATTTGGAACCAGGGAGCACTGTTACTAATTTTGGAATCCAGACGGCTTGAGAAAACATAAAAAGCTTCGCAATTTAGCATCAGAACGGTCTTTAGATTACACTGCCTAAATATGAAGTCAATCAGATTAATTCTCTAGGAGCAGTTGAACATCGAAAAATCTCTAAAATTCGCTAAACTTTTCCTCATCGCCATGGCAATGCCATTTGAGGAAACCTAAAAAGCTTCCCCCATTTAGCGTCACAAAGGTCTTTGTCGAGCCGATTAATTCTCTTGGAGGAGACAAGTACGGAGCATGTAAATGGCGAAAAATGGTATGTTAAATTCAAAATGGCTGACTTCCTGTTTTAGAGTATCCAAGAGACTTTTTTTAAGTCTACATCTGCCTCCCAAATTTTGCCAATGTGCCACCCCCAAGCCCAAAAATGCACTCAAATTGAAGTATTTACCAGTTCAAGTCTGAGCACAAAGTTCCATGACTTTTTTAGCATTCTAAATAAATAGGTTTTACAGTCAGCCCTATCAAGGAGACACCATCATATGGTTAGCAGTTTCAATCAGTCCCAAAATATTATTTATTATGTGAGTCAACTACAGTGGTGTGAAAAAGGGTTTGCCTCCTTCCCGATTTCTTATTTTTTTGCACATATATTTAAACACAAAATGCAATTTTTAAATGAAGGTTGTTATTATTAAGGGAAAACAAAATCCAAACCTATATGGCCCTGTGTGAAATAGTGATTGCCCCCTAAACCTAATAACTGGTTGGGCCACCCTTAGCAGCAACAACTGCAATCAAGCATTTGCGATAACTTGCAATGAGTCTTTTACAGCGCTGTGGAAGAATTTTGGCCCACTCATCTTTGCAGAATTGTTGTAATTCAGCCACATTGGAGGGTTTTCGAGCATGAACTGCCTTTTTAAGGTCATGCCACAGCATCTCAAAAGGATTCAGGTCAGGACTTTGACTAGGCCACTCTAAAGTCTTCATTTTGTTCTTCTTCAGCCATTCAGAGGTGGACTTGCTGGTGTGTTTTGGATCATTGTCCTGCTGCAGAACCCAAGTTTGCTTTAGCTTGAGGTCACGAACAGATGACCAGACATTCTCCTTCAAGAGTTATTGGTAGACAGCAGAATTCATGGTTCCATTTATCACAGCATATCTTCCAGGTCCTGAAGCAGCAAAACAGCCCCAGACCATCACACTACCACCACCATATTTTACTCTTGGTATGATGTTCTTTTTCTGAAATGCGGTGTTACTTTTATGCCAGATGTAATGGGACACACACCTTCCGAAAAGTTACATTTTTGTCCACAGAGTATTTTCCCAAAAGTCTTGATGATCCCCAAGACTTTTGGGAAAATACTCTGTGGACTGACAAGACAAAAGTTGAACTTTTTGGATTATTATTCAATGATGATTATAGTATAGTATATTATAATCATTAGTACTCAAGATGGCGCCGCAGAAGGTGGTCTCACCTTTGCTCATGCAGCAAAACTTCGGAGGAGAGGGAAACGTGCCAGTGTGCTTGTGCGCCTCTGTCAGTGCGGACTTCGCACGCTGTCACCGGGAATATTTCTCTTCAACATGCACTCACTGTGCAATAAACTGGATGAAGTTCCGCTACTAGTGAGGAAAAACAGAGACTTTTTTTTTCATCTTCCATTTTTTGCTTCATGGAGACGTGACTGTGTGGATCGATACCGGACTCTGTGCTGCAACTGGCAGGCTTACAACTCTTCAGAGCGGATCACGACACAGAACGTTTGGGCAAAACGAAAGGTGGAGGTATCTGTTTTTGCATAAACAGTGGCTGGTGTAACGATGTGACAGTGATTCAACAGCACTGTTCTCCTGATCTGGAATATTTATTCATAAACTGTAAACCTTTCTACTCCCCCCGTGAGTTTGTTTCATTCATTCTGGTCATTGTGTTTACATTTCACCACAGGCCAACATGCAGGACGCACAGCGCATGCCACCAACCAGATACTGTGTGTTGTGTGTGGAGCAGACAAACCTGGACTCCTTAGTTATTGTCCTCTGTGACTTTAACAAGGGAAATCTCAGCCATGAACTCCCCAAATATAGAAAGTTTATTAAACATCCAACCAGAGAGGAGAATTTTCTGGATTACTGTCACACTACAGTAAGCAGTGCCTATCACAACATCCCCCGGGCTGCACTGGGACACTCTGATAATGTCACGGCCCACCTGTTTCCTGCATACAGGCAGAAATTAAGGCACTGTAAACCTGACATCAAAGCAGTGAACCAGTGAAGTTATGGAGGACCTTCGGGCGTGCTTGGACTACACTGACTGGGATGTTTTCAGGACTGTTACCAACAGACTGGATGAGTTCACAGAGGCTGTGACATCATATATCAGCTTCTGTGAGGACTGCTGTATACCATCACGCACTAGGGTGAGTTACAACAATGACAAACCCTGGATCACAGCTAAAGTTAGAAAAGGAAGAAGCATTCAGGAGTGGAGACAGGGACAGGTTTAGGGAGTCTTAGTACAGCTTAAGCAAGGTGGTGAGGGAAGCTAAACGACTCAGAAAGCTTACAACACCAGTTCTCAGCCAATGACTCCACTCCATTAACAACTTGCGCCTGGCCAACCAACTGAATGACTTCTACTGTCATTTTGAGAGACAATGGGACAGTCCTGACACCATCCCACATGACTCCATCCACCAGCTCCAGGCCACCAGCTCCACCTCTCCCACCTCAGCAGGGGCCTTGGCCTCTCTACAACTGCCCACCCCAGAGTCTCCCCCCTCCCATACTGCAACAATGACTCTCTCCATCCTGCAGAGGGATGTAAACAGACTGTTCAGGAGGCAGAACCCCCGCAAAGCAGCTGGGCCAGACTCTGTCTCTCTATCCACCCTGAAGCATTGCACTGATCCGCTGTCTCAGGGGTTCACAGACATCTGTGAACATAACACCTCAGTGGAGACATGCCATGTGCCAGCCTGCTTCAAATCATCCACCATCATCCCTGTTCCCAAAAAACCGAGGACCACAGGACTTCATTCGCTCTGCAGAGAAGGTGATTGGCTGCAATCTACCTACCCTCCAGGAAATGTACACCTCCAGGACCCTGAGGCGTGCAGGAAAGATTGTGGCTGATCCCACGCACCCTGGACACAAACTGTGGCAGGAGGCTGCGGTCTATCAGGACCAAAACCTCACGCCACAAAAACAGTTTCTTTCTGTTAATGAAAAGAATTAGACTTTTCTGAAAGCTGGCTTTTAAGTCATAAATCAGGCCTGTCCAGAGCACTGATAAGCTTTCTCCAGCAACCTCCTCTGCCCCATGACCTTTGCCAGACTTACGTCACTAATGGAAAGTTGGATGGCAATTTCTCAATTTACGGTGGCCTGCAAAAACTCACGAAGCATGAACAACCTAAGCCAGTTTAGTACATTACAACTTACCCTCCCTGATCGTGCATAACACAACCTGACACCACCTTTTAAGGAACATCTCATGATCACTGGTCTTCATGAAGTGAAACCAGGACTTGTAAAACCTTAAACGCTAAAGGAATAAAGAAAATGACTTTGCAGTGCAGAATCAAATGTGTTAATCAATGTGCTACATTAAGTAACAATATAAGAAGGGTGTGGAACTTGATATTGTCTTTCAAAGTTAGCCACATCTCTCTCCCTATCCTTGTGTGCTCTCCTCTCCCTGTGTTCCTTGTCAGTCCTCTGTTCGTCGCTAGGTGTGTGTATGTGTGTACTGGCCTGGGCGGGGCGCCCTGGTTCTCCCTCCTGTTGCTGATCACCGGCACGCCTGACGTTCATCATCCCATCAGTCTCCACAGTATATCTACCTGGCTCTACCATACAACCAGCGCCAGATCGTCTCCGTACACCCGTATGATACCTTTGCTACGACACCTACCTCGACCAAGTTAAAGTTTGTTGTTACTCGCTGTTGTTATTTCTAATGTAACCTTGTCTGTCTCTGCCACAGAGTTATTCCCTGCTGGTGATCGCAGCCACCTTGTCCTCTCTGATCTCAGCAAAGCTGCCTTCCTGTTCTGCCTGCCCCACTACACAAGCCATACCCAGAACCTACACTCACCGTTTTCGTCCTCTGAGCCAAGTTGGTTCTCCACGGACTGTGTTGACAAATATCACTACTGGCTACAGTGGACTACACCGGACTTACCCGCTCTGGAAAAGCGCTTATCTAGCTGTGATCGTTTGCCGTATAATAATAAAAACTGTTACTACTACGATCCAGTTCTCCACTTCCCTGTGTTCTGCATTTGGGTCCTTAGATCGTGAATCATGACACTGTCATGCTGATGCCACAAGAGCAATACCCTGTCAACAAGAACTGTTCTTTATGTAAAGAAATTAATATGATGTCATACAAAGTATGGATTCTCGGTATTAACAAAACTATTCTTTTAGGACATCCATAATAATTTGGGACAGCATGTGTGATAATTTGGGATACAGTTTCAGTCCTTGCTTCCCACTCTAATGACATATGGCCAAGAATATTTTCAACTGATCTCTTGTTGTGTTAACCTTAATATTAATCAACTGAACATGCCTAAGGTTACTGGATGGTACATATTCGCCTATTATGATGTGCTGAATAGCTAATGAAACCGGAAATTGCTTCGCGCCTTGGACACAAACAACCCCACCCATCTTACAGAAGACTTTAAGGCAAGTGTGAACTTCTCGTCCTCGCTCACTCTATTCTTACGTCTCTTCTCCGCTGCAATAAATAATAATAATAATAATAATAATAATAATAATAATAATAAAAAGTGTCAGCGATCATTGCAGCAGACAGCTGTGACTGTCTCCCTCTCAGTGTGTGGCCTGCTAAGAGCAGACACACAGCAGAACTGAAAACTCTCTGAAAACCTGCATAAGATTTCTGCAACAAAGTTTAGCGCCAACGGCTACTACACAAAGTCTGCCAGCTAACTTTAAGAAATAACTAAGGAAGTTAGCACTGAGCTAACTGTAAGGTGAAGAACAGACAGAGCGACCGGTTTCTCCATCTGCACAGACAGACTGCACAGCAAGGACTTTTCTTCAATCCGAACCGTCATTCTTCCCTGCCTGGCTGATCAGATGGAACAGCCAGATGATAACAGCAACTTCAAAGCAACTTCTTCCTTTACAGACTGGTAACATAACCACCGAACATATAACTGGGCATAGCATAGCACAGCAGAGTACACGGCTAAGCACAGGACTGTGTTACTTATGTGAATGTATCTGTATTGATTTAGTTCATTGAGTTTTATTGTTGTGATGTGTTTTCACTGTTAGGTTAATTTGGTAGCCACATGCAAAATTGATGTTAGTGATGACACAGGGTCTTGCATGCAACTAACTTTCTAACCTGGCACTGTTTATCCTATACAATACACACGTATCAAACAGTAATCTGCTGCACTGTAATTTAAATAATCATGTACAAGCCATATTGTACACATTCTTTGTTGTTTTCTTATAATTGTTTATATTCTTTAATATCTTTTTGTCAATTTTATATTTTATATTTATGACCTGCAGTACTTGCTTTATATTTCTTATTATATTTCTATGTTTATTGTTTTGCACTAAAATACCAAAGCAAATTCCTTGTATGTGTAAACCTGCTTGGCAATAAAGCTGATTCTGATTCTGATCACATAAATAACTTAATAATTGAATGTAATCTTCCTTCCCCCAGCGTTTGCATCGGCCCTCATGGAGTCTCTGAGAGAGGACTACTCCAGGTCAGCAAAGGCTCAACGAGAGAGAACGAGAGAGCAGTACTCTCTTGTCCTCCACTGCGCCCCTTTCCAGATTCAGCCAGAAGAGCACCAAGGATGAGGCAGTTTAACATTAGTGTGAAACCAGCACAGATTTTTTGGTTCTCAGTTTTCAGGTTGAGATTAAGTTGAGACAAAGTCAGATCAATTCAACAATTAGTATTCATATTAACCTAGGCCAAAGAGGTTACATATTCAGTCACATATGTTTATTTGTAAGATATCTCAAAAACCTTGAGGGTATTCCATCAATCAATGAAATCTGCGCTTAATTGAAAAAGCCCTCTGTTACATCTCAACAGGAGCCATCTAGACAGCCAAAAAAGAGTGTGGTAACAAGTGAAAATGAAATACAAAAACATTTTCCAGAATGGTGAGGAGCCTAGAATGAAATGTGAAAAAGACAGATGCCACTGCTACTGGTGGGGGACCTCCACCTGAGGACCTCACACCTGCAGAGGAGCTGGCGTTAAGCTGCAACCAAGGGCGCCCACTAATAGAGGGAATAGAGGGGGGGGGGACCTCCTCAGACATTATTCCCCAAGGTGCTTGGGAGGAATATGTTCAAGGTATTGTCTACTGCTTTTGCTAAACAGGTATCAGTCTCTCTATAACTAACGGTAGGCCTACATTTTTTAGTGAGTGGAGACACTAAATGCCTGTTAGATCCCCCGACTCAAGATGCCCAAGGCTTACCTGACCCATGTGTGATTAGGTCTTATTTATTTTTAATGTGCATCTTATGCAATTCTTTCTTCTTTTTCTTTACCAACTGCAGTGTTCTTCCATTTGCAGGGAGATGACGCCAGCATGTCTAGGACCCTTCATGAGGAGACTGGAGTCACAGAGATGCCAGAGGTATGAGTAAGACCAAATGTGAAATGTTTTGGAAGTGTCTGCATTCTACAAATGATGTATAACCATACACCTTGCTGCAGGACATGACCAGAACAACAAGTGGGCCTACGTCAGCAAGGAATGAAGTGAGTAACTCTTCATATTGCTGTTATCAACTACATAATCAGCTACTATTTGACACATTTTCTCTTTCAGAGGATGTCCATTCAATATACAAGCGTCATCTGCTCATTGGCATTGAAAGCCAGAAACTGGACATAGAGTACAAAAAGCTAAAAATTAAGAAGTTGGAGAAACAAACTGAAGAACCCGTCGGACATTCTTTTACACACAGCTAAATAAAGCTTGACAGTTAGCCTGCTACGGAGCACCTTGGTTACTGAACAGGGAATCATCTAAGCCAAAGTAATGGAATGGATCTCTCACTTAAACTAGCAAGACTTATCTCTAGTAAGTAAAGTTTCTAGTTAGGGCCCGAGCAGCGACTGCTGCAAGGACCCTATTTAAGCTGGGGGGAATTATTATTTTTCTCCTAAATTAATCACATTTTTTGGGGGGCTAAAAGTGCTCAAAACTTTACATACATGTTAGAAGTGATGAAAATGTACGTCTGATATGGGTCCTGGGCTTGGGTGTAGCAAAATGGCTCGCTAGCGCCCCTTACAGAGCAGCCCATACGGCATGTTTCACGTAGATGTACCAAAGCAAATTCGTGAGGCACATGTATCATGTCCACACGCCAAAAAAAGCCTCTTGGACCCATACCTCAAACCCAACAGGAAGTCAGCCATTTTGAATTTAGTGGTCATTTTTTGCATTTTACAGGTACTTTAACAAACTCCTCCTAGAGAATTAATTGGATCGACTTAAAATTTTCAGAGTGCAATCTTTGCACAGACCTTTGTGATAAAAAGTTGTGCTGAGTGTGAGTTTTCGTTGAAGGGCATGTCCATGGCGTTGTGAAACAAGAAGTTGTTGTAACTTGAGTGTACATTGTACAATCTGCCCCAAACTTTACTTCAAATTTGGGCAGTGCAATCTAAAGACCATTGCAATGAAAAGTTGTGCGTGTGAGTTTTCGTTGAAGGGTGTGTCGGTGGCAAATTTCGATGTTTCACCATGAAACAGGAAGTTGTTGTAACTTCAGTGTACATGGTCAAATCTGCCCTAAACTTCACATGTTTGATAAGAGTCTGGCCCTGAAGACATCTACATGCCAATATTCAGTCATAGTCATAGCGTCATCTAGTAGCAACAGGAAATGTTTTGACATGTTTTATACTTCCTCAAATTTTGGCAGAAAAGCCTCAAGACCTTGATGATGCTTTATTGTGAAGCTTTTCAATTTTAATTAAACGCTGTTGCTGTGGTGACACATTATTCGCCATAAAACAGGACGTTATTGTAACTTGAGTGTACATTGTCCAATCTGTCCCAAATTTCACGTTTGATAAGAGTCCCAGGCTGAGGACATCTACATGCCAAGTAAGAATTGTAGTCATTGCGCCACCCACTGGCAACAGGAAGTAGGCCTTGTGTGACATTCATCGTTTGATTGACGTGACATTTTCTGGGTTTGGTCTATACTTGATATACTGGAATGTAACGTATACTTAGTGTGTGTTCACTAGTGCCACTTAGCGGACACAGGAAGTGACATTTAACTCCTTCGACAGTGTCCAAAATGCTTGAAAATTCACAGCTGCATCGGCCGACCTCTGGTAACGGCTCCCCAGCTGCAGCACGCCCCGACGTGCGGGAGGTGCAAAGGCCCATTCATCGCTGCCTGCAGCTTTAATGTATTGCAGTGCCTTATTGTCTTAACTGCAATTCATGAATATAAGAATAAATTAATAGTTTGTATTTATATAGGATATGTTTGTTATTAGTCTTGCTGTAGCTGAATGCAGGCCTAACCATTAATGCAGTATCTGTTCGATATACTGTATATCTGATCTTAACTGCATAAAATGTTTTTATACAGTAAGACACTTTATGATTGTGATTAATTTTATTGATTTGTTATTATTTGTTATTGTCACCCAAATGAGGCCATTCAAAACTTGTAAATTACTCCTCCTTCTGGAAACTGTCTTCTGAAGGCAGACAGCACACGTGAGAGTAAGGGCTGTCTAATGTGCCTGTATTACCAGTAATGTATTTCGTTTGCCAACTATGCTTTTATTCTAATTGTATAGAAAATCAATCTTATCTCACAATATTGTGAAGTGAACACAGCATTATTGTTAGCTAACACCGGTCACTCACCAAGACACCTGCCCAGTTCGCCACTGGTTCTCACACCGTTACTCAATTTCTTGCCGTTAGCCATTTCTTCTAATCCTTGTCTCTTTCTGGTCTCTTGGGTCTATAGTAGGCTCATAATTATAAGGCTTTGGTCCATCATATGAGTATGAATATAGATTTACAACCTCTGTAGTATCAAAACTAGCACCAGGATCCATATTTATTAATGTTAAACTTGACCTAGCTTGGCCGCTGTCCCTTATGTGACGTCATGTCCAATTTGTCTGTTTTGAGGTGGACATAAAACTCCCCTACAAAAACAACTCAAAATGTTACTGTGGTGTATGTATATATCTAGTTTCTACATAATTTTTCTACACACTGATTCACTGGCATCTCCATCCTGCAAGTTGCTATTTAAATACTTCTGTCTCTTTCCATGTCTGTAATATTTCTGTGATATGTTTCTGATATTTGTGGTGCTGTAGGTGAGGATCGTATGATAATGAGCACCAGTAATGAGCACCAGTGGTAGCAGCCCTACACACCACTACTTCTGCTCTAATATCCAGTTTTGAATTTCATAATAACCATGTCCATGTATCTTCCTCATCTGCTCCCTCATTTTTCAACAGTCTCACAGTTTAGTTGGATTGTCTGTCTGTGTGTTCATGCACAGAATGTTTTCTGTCTGGATTCAAGTTTTGGAAAGAGCTGGCATTGTCCATGTTTGCTAAACTCCACACCTCTGCCTAGTCAGGCAGAGGTGTGGAGTTTAGCAAACATGGAAAAACATGGAAAACCCAAGCATGTGATTATGTCTTTCTCTATAATCACTGTAGCAGCTCAGAAGTCCAACTTCATGTTTAAATAGCACTATGGTTTTGGTGCAGTTGCTCATTACCTACTGGGCTGTCTGCCCATCTGTAAGTCCAAGTGGTGACGTTTTTATAGAAAACTGTCTGGATTAGTCAAAGTGATCTAAGCTTCTGATACCTGAACAGCAGCATGAGAGCTTGGAGGAAAGTGCGGAAGTTGTTGTGGTGATTGATAGCTGTGTCCTCGTTCAGCTCAATGTTGCCAAACACCTACAGCAGAGACACAGTGAGGGAAATGGATTTGTACTATCTTAGCAATGTGCAATTCATGTTTTTCATGTTCAGGCCACAACATTTTAATTGTGAACCACTATTTGAATATCATGGTTTCTGTGACCACAGCAGAGCAGCATCACCCACCTGCATCCCAATGATGGCGTAAATGAAGAACAGCATAGCAATCAGCAGGCAAACATAAGGCAGGGCCTAAAGGGAACAATGTGAAACCAAAACATACGTAATTATCAATATCCACTCTGAATTATTCTAGCCCAGAGTTGGTGCAAGAAGTTACTGTATGTGGGTGTGTAAGTGTGTCAAAGTAAACTAGCACATGTGCATGTGGATGCAGATGCTAATATACATAGAGTATGTGTGTGCGCACATGTCGGTGAGCATGTGATAATTTGTGTGAGCACCTTGAAGGACTGGACGAAGGTCCACAGCAGGATACGGATGGTGTAGCCTTGCCTCAGCAGCTTGATGAGCCGAGCGGCTCTGAACAACCTCAGGAAGCTCAGGTTCAGCAACCTGTCCTGTTAAGACACAGAGAGAACATCAGGCACTTACCAAACACATGCCCTTTTTACTCACTGATAAACATACCCTTACTAGAGCTGAATTATTTTAAAAGTTACAACAGCGGGTTACAAATTATCACACCAGTGACATGCTGACCCCCTTTAACAAGCATGCTTGAGCAAAAACATAGACGGCCCAGGTGTAAATATATTCATGATGCATAAAAGATCGCCAATCTCAGATGAATGTGGTCAAAAACAATTTATTGATGATTTTAGTCATATATTGAATTCATTCCCAGTTTGTTTCTGTATTTGTAAATACATCAGGATGGTGACAGAAGGTGTAAAGAAGGCATTCTCTTTCTTCTAGAGCAGGGGTGATCAACAATATGTTGTGCAGGGCTAAAAGTCTATCTTAAAACAATACTGACATGCCCATATATACATTGAAATTCTTTTTGGTTGCTGTAATTGGCCTGCCCATACTGGCCGCAAAGGGGCCAAGGGGGACAAAATCCACAGTCCTCATTCTGTGTAAAAATGCATTCTAATGTTCAGCTGAAGCTTGTATAAGGTTTCAGCAGTCTGAGTTAGATAAATCAAGTGGGGAGCTTCCAGATTCTTTTTAGTACAAAATTCCTGCTTGCTGTTACTATCCCTCTGCCGTAGCTCAGCAAGGAACCACTGTCAGTGGAAGCACAAAAAGAATTTTGTACCAATAAATGCAAACCTATCCTTTAATCTGAAACAGAGCAGATACTACAGTACACAGAAGGTACATCTGCTGCTTCCATGCATCTAACTACACACACACAGAGCATGAACCAAGCATTTAATCCACTGTGGTTTAAAGGCATCATTCTATAAACAGTGCTTGGTTAGAAAGACAACCTGTAGACTGTTGGCCCATCACTACATGATTGCCAGTCCCTGCTCTGAAACATTCTACACACCCCAGAAGAAGTAAATGTTTATGCTATGAGCTAAGCTCCTTTAAATATGCTGTGATGACCTGCGAGAACAAACCCATCTCCTGCTTTGGGCCTTAAAGGGCCACTCCACTGATTCAACATTTCAACATCAGAAAACAGTTGTGTGTCTGGTGACAATGTGGCGTGGAGCGACAAAGTTTTCTAAGAGATATTCAATTTCAATTCAATTCAATTCAATTTTATTTATATGATGCCAATTCATAACAGAAGTTATCACATTGCACTTTTCCTATAGAACAGGTCTAGATCGTACTTTTTATAATATTATTTACAGAGACCCAACAAGTCCCACCATGAGCAAGCACTTGGAAAAACGTCCTTTGAAGAGGCAGAAACCTTGAGCAGAACCAGACTCAATTGTGGGCGGCCATCCGCTGCTGCCGTATCATGAGATAGAACTCATGAGCAAAACAAAAACGAAAGACATTCCTGGTCTGAAAATCAACCAAGCGTTTTCGACACAGCCTCGGGCTAGCAAAGTAACTAGCATTCTGATGAGATTTCTACAGTTTATCAAAAGAGAACAAGTTCGACTCAGAGCCAAGGAACTTGGAACATTTCGGTGGAAAGGTGCTAAAGTGGACTTTTGTACAGAACAAGAGAAACAAATTCACAGAAGTCAGATGCATATTCATGAAAGGAAACTGCAATATCCAGCAGTGTTTTGGGTCACATGCTATTCCATTTTGTATTCCCTATTTTTTATTTTTTATATTTTTCATTTCATTGTTTTTCATAGCTTATCATATTTTATACTATTAGGCTAAACATTCACGCTTAGAAACATTCAGACAAAGTTTGATTTATGCAGTCTTACGACCTGTAAGCTTTCTTTGCTATTTTATCACTGTCTATTCTACTAGGCCATTCGCTGTGGCATTTAAATCCCATTTAGGGGGTTACATTTTGTTGTAGGATTTATTTTAGGCCATAAATATGGCGGCCAATATATACTTATAAGTCAGTTGGAGCGGCATCACTCGGAATACCTCGGGACACATCATGTGGACCATGGTGCTGTTGGTTGGGGTGGGAGGGGGGCATAAATGGAGGGTTTGTTACGAGGGGTTTGTTATTATTTTCAAGTGGAGGGAACGCCAGTCGTGTTATTCTTTTTCTGTTCTGCACTGTATAGGAGCTGTCCGATTTAAAGTTAACCTGTTCTGGATTCACATATCAGATAATCATACACAGCTAGGTAGTCATGGGAACTAGTGAACAAAATGTCTTCTTGGAATGTAAATGGTTTGGGCTCATATGTGAAAAGGCAAAAGGTGCTAAGCTACCTGAAACAAAGAAACTCAGATGTGGTGATACTTCAGGAAAGAGATCTTTTGGAAAAAGATACTGTTTGAATTCATGACAGATAGACTGGAAAAGCGGGGGGTATTTATACTATTTTCAAAAAAGGTTAATGTCAAAATAGAGAGAGAATTTAGAGACAGACGGGGAATAATAATGCTTTTAATTAATTAATCAGGACAAAATCTAGGAAACCTATATGCACCTAATGTGGAGGATCCACAAGCAAGACTTCTTTCTTCAAGTTAAGAAAATCATTTTGGACTTTGGTGACTTTCCTGTTGTTTTGGGTGGTGACGACAATCAAGTTCTTGATGTGTTCTTAGACAGATCCGGGTCTGCCATTGAAGACCATCCAGGTTTCAGATATTCTCGTATTGATCAGATCAGATCAGGTCAGATGGGCATAAACAAAGCAAGAGACTTTTTTGAACACTTAAATCTCTTGAGGGCACATGAAGGGTCTAGAACGCCCAATAACTCTTGAGGAGCTGAATAATCAAACTGTTGCCTAGTGGGAAGACCCCAGGTATAGACGGAATACCTAGCGCATTCTATAAGAAGTTTGCGGAGGAGCTTTGCCCTGAGATCTTAAAGACATTCAATGCTGCTATTGACACAGGGCAACTGCCACCCTAAATGACAGAGTCTATATATTGAAAAAGGGTAAAAAATCTCTAGAATGTGGAAGTTACTGATCCATTGGTCTCCTGTGCTGGGATGGAAAGCTGTTTACAAAGCTTTTCGCAATGAGAGACAATTATGCATCCAGGTCAGGTGGGTTTGTGAAGGGCAGGACCTCCTCTTACAGTCTCAGACACCTCTTTAATCTGGAAGACTAAATACCTGGACATCCCAATAGCTGCTTTGTCTCTAGACGTGGAAAAAGCATTTGATTGTGTTAGCGGAGTTATCTTGTTTTCACTCTAAGCTGGCCAAGCAGCAGCACAGTGTCGCGTGAGTATAAACACAGCTTTAGGAGGACCATTACACCCATAAGTATCAAATGCTTGACCCATAATAGGGAATAAAGCCTTTTCAGACATGGAATCTATAACTTTTCTGTCTTCATCTTTCTGATAAAGTGATGGCTTTTTGTTTAGACAGGTTTACATTATGTAACTGGTTTATATGGTATAATTCAGACATGACAGGGCAGAACCATAACGTTTGAGTATTATTATAATATTAGTAATGTACCTGGTGCATTAGAAGCAGCGGTGTCACAGCTGTGAGTTGAACAAGTGGTACAAAGGAAGAACATTGTTCTCTGTTCTCTCACAGGCTTCATCAGTGATGGACTTATTTAAACTTATTTTGCTGATGAAGCCTTAGTTAATGACCGTCAGGAGTATGAGGGATGCATTTTCTAATCAACTTAATAATTAATTGGAAATCAGCTGCTGTTTTATAGAACATAACATGACAAGACATTAAGTCGAGACTCATTTATACCTATTTGTTCACATGTTGTATGTAAAGTGTGTTGCTGGATATTCATAATTGTATTCATGCAGCAAGCATGGATGACAGATAAAAAGTTTGTGCTGGTCTGATGGTTATTGTGGTTGCATGTGTACAATGTTTTTAACCTCTGTTTTCTCACACAATAGGGAAAATAATTTTTGATAGACTGATACTCATGGTGGCTCATACACACTATTTTGTGTTGTGTTAGAAATGATAGTTCAGTGATACATTTATTACAATGCTCTTGACAAGGCAGAACGAGATGTGCATTTCATTTCTCTCTGTATTGAACTTTGTGCTGCTGCAGCATTTATGTTAATGTGACGGCATGGCACGGTTCAGACATGTAAAGTTGCCATCACCTTTACTGTATATAAAAAGGTACATGATTGAAAGAGACTAAAGTCTGTATATCTGAGCCTCTGCTGCATCAATTTTGACCCTTCTTTTTTTTTTTTGGTGTGTCTCTCACTTTCCCCAAGTTTATGGAAGCTTAATACTAAATTAATGGATTACTCTTTTAACTCACATTCAAGAGACCGGAATATTTAATATTTTAAATTAAACACTAGGTGAGCTAAAAGCAGAGAATGGCAACAGAAAGTCACTCACCGTAGTCTAGTGATGTTTGGGACCAGGGCATGGCAACACCGGTGATGACAATCAACAAGATGAAAATGTAGAGGGAGGGAGACAGAGACAGAGAGATATAAAGAGCAAGACAGAGAGAGAGAGAAAGAGACAGAGAGCAGAGCAAGATGAGGCAAAAGGAAGACGGAGGAAGGAGAGGCGAGAGAACAGGAACGGTCACACATAAACTGATAAAGCTCAACAAATACACACATGTAAATCAGTCAAAGGCAACTTCACACATGTATATTGGTAAGTGCACAGAAAGGAACTGTCTGGAATGAATAAAAAAACTGTCAAACAACACAAAAACCACAGCAAAATATTGCTCCACTGTAAACCACACATTAAACATTACTCTCTAAGGTGGATTCAAAGAAACTGTCCATCCTCAGCTCCTGTACCAGCCCTCCATGATAAATTGATCCAATCAACAAAAGACTCGCTCACAATCCTCCCTTCTCGCTTTGTCCAAAGTTGTCTGGGCCGCTGTCATGTGATTGTCTTTGCCGATATGGCTAGTTGGCTTGTTTCCACATAGCTTGCTGTACAGGTGGTTCATGCCCCTGCTCATTACCATAACAGCTGTGTTGTTTAGATACAATGCATTAAGCCTTGTTGAGGTGAGCGTGGAGTGGGTGGGGAAAAGTGCTCTTACATTTATTTCAGTCACCAGGATGTCAGTGATGCTGCCCAATACTGTCACAAAGTCAAACACGTTCCAGGCGTCCTTTAGGTAGTTCTGAGAAACAGTTGAAAATCATTAGCTGTTATTTATTAGTCAGGACATTTAAAGTTGCTTCATAAATGTTACCCACCAGTGGACCAAAAGCAATAATCTTGAGGATACACTCTAGAGAGAAGAGAGTGGTGAAGACTATGTTGAGGTTCTTCAGCATCACTTCATAGTAGTCTGGAGCTCCATGGAACTGAAAGACAAATGGTGTTTCAAGGTGTTGATCAAGTTTTCCGTGCTGGTATTTGAGTATAGCGCCGTTAAAGGAATAGTTTGACATTTTGGGAAATATGCTTATTCACTTTATTCCTGAAAGTTACATGATAAGATCAATGCCACTCTGATATGTTAAATATGAAGCTACAGCAAGCAGCTGATTATCTTAGCTTAGCTCCCAGCCAACATAACCACCCACTGACTAAACAAACAAGATATATGTGAGCTTTAGAGGTGCTAGTTGGCAGTTTGTGTTACCTTTGGACAGAGGCAGGCTAGCTGTTTCCACGTTTCCAGTTTTTATGCTAAGCTAAGCTCACCGGCTGCTGGCGGTAGCTTCATATTTACTGTACAGACAGAGTGGTATTAATCCTCTTCAAAACTTCTTACCTTCATCATGAGTACCACAGTGTTGAGAGCGATCATGATCATGATGGAGTACTCAAATGGGGCTGAGACCACAAACTTCCACATCCTGTACTGGAAGGACTGTGTGTTCTTGGGCATGTAGCGTGTCAGAGGTTTGGCATTTATGGCGAAGTCAATACAAGCCCTCTGTAACAAAGAAACCACACCTCTCCTTCACTGTCTTCATTATTTGAAAAGAACTGCTCTCCTCAGTCTTCAGAGGATGAAAGCATACATTTGCTATTGATCATTCAAAATATGCACTGGCGTGAGCAGCTGGCTCCTTAAAGCTGACCAATTTAGACAGAATGAGTAAAGAATTTCAGTTTTTAGTAACTTTGGATAACTAATAACCCATTAGTGAACATACATTTTGGTCCCAGGTGCTAATTATAGTTTAAAAACTGTAGATCACTATTAAGTATTAAATGAACACGCAGCTCAGAGAGTTGATAAGCCAGAAACAGACTTAAAGATTATTGACTCATTGAAAGACTAGACACGCCATACATAATGACTGTTTTGAACAACATATGTTTAATCTTGGAAGCCAAAAAAGGAGCACATATTGAACTACTACAACTCCAATACAGAGAACACGCAATAGATAGGCTATGATTATAGTCTTGTCACTAGACAACCATCAAAATCCAATCCAATCAATGTGAGAACATGAATTCTTGTGTGTTCCTGTACCAAAACAGAACCAGACACTCATCAGAACCTTGCTAATTTATACTGCGACCTTACAAGGGAAAGAAATGGAGGGGAATTGCTAAATTTGGATGACTTGGTGGATGGAGGGCAACAAGAACAATAAACTCTGCCTAGAGAACTGGAGGAGAGAGAACTTCATCAGAGTGAGGTAAACATCATCTGAGCTGTGGTTCTGCACTAAAACCTGATGAAGTGGATTATACACTAACACCTACTCTCTCACTCACAGCCCATTGCACATGTGCTCACTGCTCTGGGCCAGTTCTGATTTCATCATTATTTTGCCTGCTGGCATACTGAATGTCAATGGTCCTGATTCCAGTATTAAATATCAAATGGGTTTAAAACAATCTTAATGAGAAGGACACACAGTAATCTTTCATCATCAACCACTCTATGATTTTATTTAACTGACCCAGACTGTGTCCAACTTGGTCCAATCAGTTACCACACTTAAATCATATTTAGAATCTGCCCAATAATTGTATTGTGTCCCCATCTTTATCTGTGATTGCCTGTACTTGTCTCTTTACTCTTGTTACGAGTCCTTTGTTCACTCTATATACGGATGGGTGACAAATGTCTTAGTAAGGTGTTGTCTCCAGAACAGTTTACATGCATCATAGATTCTCCAACTGTGTGGAACTCTGCTGGAGGGATGAACAGCATTCTTCTAAAAGATATTCCTTCATTTGGGATTTTGATGATGGTGGAGGAGAGCACTCATCAGTTCATACTCATCAGTGAGCACTCTTGACCTGTATGGAAGCATCTGCATTTGTTATGGTTCTCCACTCATTTATTCTGGTTTTTCCTTTCTCTGCCAACAACCTGTATATTTACAGTACCTGTGACAGCTGTTTGACTGTTCTGAGGGTTCTTTGACCAAAACATCAAAAGACTGGCCTCATTCAAGGGGTAACAAGTATTGTATAGCAGGCAATAATATTTTTCCTAATATATGCTTTGACTTATTTGTTTTTAATTTGGTAAAAAAAGAGGTGAATGCAGGTCTAGAATCATTCATTCAAACTGTAGCCACATTTAAAGATTGTATCCAATTATCACAGCACCACATGACTAGTCAACACATTTGTTTGGAAAAAGTGACAGATTGGTTATTTCTAACAGAAAATGAGCTCCTCATTCTCCTGTGTCTCCTACCATGAAAAGTTCTTCACCGACAGGACAACCTTCCCTAAATGTTTCATGCAAATCCATTCATCAACATTTGAGAATATCAAGCAAACAAAAATCCAGGAGAATTAAGGTAAAACTGTTAAGGGAGATAATGACAGCATTGTGTAAAAGATTCTGACTGTCAGCAAAACATAAATCTCAGAGTTGTTTGGTATGTCGATGTTTTACCTCATTCTTTTCTAAGCTGCACTCAGACAAGGCCTTGTCTCCCTGCTCCTGGAAGGTGATGATGATTAGAGCGACGAAGATGTTGACAAAGAAGAAAGGGAAAACCACAAAGTAGACCACATAGAAGATGGACATTTCTATCCGGTAGCCTGGACTAGGACCCTGGTCTTCAAAGGTGGCATCCACAGAGTGCTTCAACACACTGCAAAAAGAGTGGAGCACAACACAACAGCCAGGAGGTGAGATACAGTAACATATCCAGTCTGTAATGTTATTAGGTGGTAATACTTAATTAGTAATAAAACAAAAATCTTAAAAAAAAAAAAATTAACCAGTGCCACAGACAGACCCAAAATTGACATGGTCAAAAACATTCTAAATTATAAACTATATACAGTAACTCAAATCATGAAAAAAGACGACACAGCAAAAGTTTCTTTGTCTAAAAGCCGAAATTGACAATGAAGTCTTTTGTGAATGTGTAAAAGGCATGAGATTAATATTCAGCATTACAGATACAAAGGCTTATGAGGGTATTTTGTGTCTCAAAAAATATTTAAAAGCAAAACTATCACACTACAATAATTTTTTTATTGCAAGTGAAATTAATTTGTGATTTAAAATGTATTAATGAAAAAACAAAAGTTTTGCTTTTGAAACTGAAAGCTTTGCATTTAAAACTAAACGTTTTGTATTTGAAACAAAAAGTTTTGCTTTTGAAACAAAAAGTTTTGCTTTTGAAACAAAAAGCTTTGCTTTTGAAACAGTTTGAGGTTTGATTGGCACTCACTCAATTAATATAAGCACATTATCATTTTTAAAAATGATCAATGAAATTTCTTGTAGTCAAATCGAGTTTTCTGTAGATTGTTTTCCAAGCTGGCACAGAGCCTATTCAGTTGAATGTATCATCATGCAACCTTGGTGCCAGTCCAGGTGCAAAGGTTTATGACCCTAATGTAGCTCCTAGTTTTGGGCTTGCAGAATTTAAATGCCGAGACATCTGTAACATTTCTAAGGCAGGGCATGTCAAATGTGTGAATGGCCAGGCAAAACTGAAAAGAAATCCTAAATTTTAATGGCAGGTTCAATGTCAATTGGCAATAACTGGATTGAGTTGGTGCGATTTCATTACTGACACTGTGGAGGACATAACAGTTGAAATAGTCTGGAGGGATGATGAAATGATAACAGATGAAAGAAAAGGTGGACCTTTACTTTTTTGGTACATATATGGATGTGTATCTCCAGACAGCACCAGCAGTAACACCACTAACTCTTTGTCTCCTATACTTGTCAGATATCTTACCTGTATATCTATGAGCCTATATGTGTAAATATTTATAAATGTAATAAATTCCAAGAGACATGTTTTGGGGTTTTAAGTATTTTAGTAAATGGATAATTGTCATTGGACAAGCTTGTTAAACAATGTAGAAAAAAATTAATATTAATTATTAAATTAATATTTTAGCTCAGGTGTTCTATAGATACACAATTGTATAGTTACTGTATTATTGTACAAGTTTCTAGGTACGCGTCCTGCGTCTCTGACGCATTAAAATCCAAAAGGACGCAGTAATCACACTATTATGTTGAAATCATAGCAATAAACAAAAGAAACCTTGCTTTTAGAACACAAAGTTTTACCCGGAACATTTTGTAATGCACTAGTTGTTGTGTATCAGCTGTAGCATGCTTAGCCCGGTTAGTCAAGCTCATGTAGTATTGCTGCTCAACTTTATGGGAGCATTACGTTTTCCCAGCTAGTTACAATGAACATGTACACAGATTAGTGTCAAACTGTATGCCAACACTGTTCAACTGAAGTCAGGTTTGTCTGTGGCAACAATTCAAACACGCATCACCCGAATGTGTTGATTAAGCATAACGAGCCAAAAACAGACTGAAAGGTGAGTCCTTCTCCCCACAGCGTTGAAGAAGCTTCTCACTTCCAAAGTAATAACTAATGCTATAGGAGTGTTTATCTCTGCAGATATGTGACCATACTCTACGTTTAGAGAATACAGCATTTAAGCATATGGTCAAACGCTCTGCTACAATTTGCCTTCACGTGTGCATGTTAATCAGTCCGTGTGCAGCTCTTTGTAAATGAACACAAGTTCAGGAATTATCAGCAGGTCATTGAGCATGGATGGAGCATGATTTATTTATTATTTATTTGTGTTATTTAGTTTTTCTTATTAACAATATGCCAGTATTTGAGTGCCTTATCTGTTACAGTAAGAATTATGGCCAATGAGCCACTGTTGAACGTTTACATTTTTTCAAAATAAATGACACACAGTTTATTTAAAACCCTAAAACCGTATAACATCAAACTTGAG
Source organism: Siniperca chuatsi (assembly GCF_020085105.1). NCBI lineage: Eukaryota > Metazoa > Chordata > Actinopteri > Centrarchiformes > Sinipercidae > Siniperca > Siniperca chuatsi. The sequence goes on along the minus strand of NC_058046.1, from coordinate 30,263,858 downwards.
TTTACACTGAAAATCTATCACCATCACTGATTGTATTTGTATTACTGCAGAACTACATAAAAGACAGTTGCAAACAAATGATGAGCATTAAGCACACTGTAGTTGCATTAACCTACAGTTGATCATCATATCAATCAACACATTTTATCAAACATGAATTCATACTTTTTGCGTGGTGGAAGAAGTACTGAAAACCTTTACTTAAGTAAAAGTAGAAATACCATAGTCTAACAATACTCAAGTAAAAGTCCTGAATTCAAAATGTAGTAATTGAAAGTACGCATAAGTAAGCATTATCAGAAAAATGTACTTGAAGTATCAAATTAAAAGTACTCAGTATGCAGAATGGCACCTTTTAAAAACATTATTTTATTATATAACATTGTATTATTCTGTTTTTATCACTAACAAATACGTGTAAGAATATTTTAATGTTGTAGTTCATCAGTGTGGAGCCAATTTTAGATACTTTGTATACCACTGGGTACATTAGTAGCACAGTACTGCATCATATCATATTAGCATATCATGTTTTTTGATGAGAAAAGTAACTATAAGTGTCAAATAAATTTAGTAGAATAAAAAGCACAATTGCCTGTGAAGTATGAAGTAGCATTAAATGGAAATACTCGAGTAAAGTACAAGTATGTCAAAATTGTAATTAAGTAGAGTAAATGTACTTAGTTAAATTTCACCAGTGTCTAAAGGATCATTCATTAGTGGCTACAACATTTAACAATAACACATTCATGCTCTATGCAGCAGGTATGTGGCCTTTCAAATCAAGTGGTCCCTGAAAGTTGGTCATCAAGCAGCAGTTGGTCCAAGGCTGGTTGACTGTCCCGGACAAAGTTAGAGGAAGTGTTGTCCCAGATATGATACTCTTTCAAGTTATCAAGCTCCCTTCGTGTGGAATCAGGTCCCAGTTTGGGTTCGAGAGGCAGACACCATCTCCACATTTAAGAGTAGGCTTAAGACTTTCTTCTGTGATAAAGCTTATAGTTAGGGCTGGCTTGGGTGAGTCCTGAACCATCTCTTTTGTTAGTTATGCTGCTATAGGCCTAGACTGCCGGGAGACTTCCCATGATGCACCTCTTTCCTCTCTCCTCCTCTCCCTCTCCATCTGTATGCATTTTTATCCCATTACTGCATGTTACTAACTCGACATCTTCTCTCTCCCGTAGTTTTGTGCTTTCTTGTCTCTCTCCTCTCTCCTTCTGTCACTTTCAGCAGGTATTTCTACCTCCAGAGCTGCAGAGACTGGATCTGTGGTTGTGGCCCACCTGCTGTCCCCGTGCTCTTGTTCGACAACTGCTACTACAGTTGTTGTTATTGGTTTTGTTACTATTATTGTCATTATTATTCCTATGACTATCATTCCTATTATTATTTCTTTATTAATATTAATATTACCACTACCATTACATTGTTACTATTTTAAAATTCTGGATGGAATTTGCATTGTGCCTCCCTCTCTCCCACCCCCTTCTCTCTCTCTCTCTCTCTCTCTCTCTCTCTCTCTCTCTTTCTCTAGCGGCATGGCTGATGGCTGCCCACACCATTGTGTCTGGTTCTGCCCAAGGTTTCTGCCTGTTTTTCTTGTCACTGTTGCCAAGTGCTTGCTCATGGTGGGATTTGTTGGGTCTCTGTAAATAATATTATAAAGAATATGGTCTAGACCTGCTCTATAGGAAAAGTGCAATGAGATAACTTCTGTTATGAATTGGCGCTATATAAATAAAATTAAATTGAATTTCACTCTTTTGATTGCTCTTTCAACAAGAATTTAAAGCTGAGCTATGAGCTTTTCAGAGGGTCTTCTTTGCTGAACTGTGCTGTGGTTTTAACAGGAGGTATGATCTTTGCCCCAAGGTCAGCCAGCGTCTTCTCAATGGTGAACCCTTTGTCTGCCATGCAGACATCTCACAGGTCCAGTAAGTCTTCCACACAGTTCAGTGAGAACACGATCAGTCATCCTGAGAATGATACAAACAAGCAGCCATGATAGTAGTAAAGTCATGCTTTAATATATCAGTTATAATAATGTGTTTATATTAAGGTGCATAACATTGTAATGTGATCATACAGAGTAAAGCATAAATGTTATTTACAATTGATTCCGCTCATGCACAAACTACAAATACTGCAGGACAATACTGGACAAGTAATATTAGCAAGTACTAGTAACATCAATAATAATAATAACCATAAAGCTACATTTCCAAAGGTAATTTCGGTTGGTGGGCCAAAAATCGGCAAACGAAAATGCGAATGGCTGCTTTATTTCCATCCACTACTGTAATGCGATTATTAGGAGTTGGTTCCAGTGTTGCCAACTTTTTTACAATGGCTAGCACTACCTCCAAAAGTCGCTAAAAGTCGCCAGATGATGTCATACGCTCGATTGCATATTGATGACACTAAACAGAAATTATGTATAAACTTACATGTGCACTGATTGTCTTCTCTCTGCTCCCACTCCGTCTTCTCCATAGACTTCAAAACTCCATCTCCTGTCTGCTAATAGTGGATGTTACCAAGCTGGCCAATAGGGACGTGTTTTACATCTTTCAGTGTAGGTCTCGCCCACGAGAGTCAGCTAACAGCAAACAAAGCTTTTTATTTTAAAAGTTTTTCGTTTCAAATGCAAAGCTTTCAGTTTCAAAAACAACACTTTTGGTTTTTCATTAATACATTTTAAATCACAAACTAATTTTACTTGCAATAAAAACAATTTTGATTGCAGTGTCAATAGTTTTGCTCTCAAATCTATTTTTTTTATTGTAGCCTTAAGGTAGTGATACACAAGGCAATGTACTGGTTATCTGATGAAAATCAGAATGTGCAAGGAGATGCCTCACCTCTGGTCTTTTAATTTGTTTGGCACAATATTTGAATCTGTGTCTGAATTGTCATTGTTACATTGATCTTAACTCAGGGTTGCCACTCTTTTGTAATGATACATTTTAAGTACTTTTCAAGCATTTTTCAAGGACAAATTATTTCAAAATTACGGGCCAATAATTCACACAGATGTTCACATATACTAGTCTAACCCAGCACAGCACCCAACACAGCACTATACAGTAGGGCAGTAGGAATTTAAGGCCAGGCACCACCCGGGAATAGGGGAGAAAAAATCCTTTTGTTCAATCAGGATGAAACTTTGCCAGATTAATATAGACCCAATTACAAGACTTTTTTGTATTATGACTTATACTATAAGTTTTTTTTAATCTTGCAAATTAGGCGATATCTAATTAAATATGCACTAATTTGCATATCTGTAGAAACCATTTTTTGACACATCCCGTGGTGTCTCTTAGTTTTATATTCATTCATTCATTCTATGTTCCTGTTTTATTTTGAAACTTACCTCTGTGAAGTGGTCTCAAATGAGAGCATTTGAGACCACTTCACTTCCTGCCCTCATGTGATTCCCATTAGTGTGATTGTCCACCCTGATTAGTTTCACCTGTCCCTAATTATCCTTCCCCTATATAGTTTGAACGCTCCCCTCACTTTGTGCCAGTGTGTTTCAGTGAGTTTGTGTTGAGTGTTCCAGTATTATTTTCTCCTAGTGATTAGCTTTCCTGTGTTTTTTGGACCCTGCCTTAGCTTTATCCCTATCGGATTCTTTGCCTGTTACCTGACTTCTCACCTGTGTACCGAACTCTCTTTTGGCAAGTAAAGACTAAGATTTCCTGAACAAAGACTGTGTCTCTAAGTCATGTGTTTGAGTCCTTTTCCCTGTGGTCATAACATTTGTAGGCCCAACATATAAAGAACTGAACTTTTTCTTGCTTTATTGTGATCAGTAACTAAATAGCCAGTAATGGTCAGAGGCTTTTTTTCACATAAAATACCTCATAAAATGAAAAACGGTATCAAACAAAAAGCCTCTGACCATTACTGGCTACTGTTTCAAGGAATCGGTATGTAAAATTTTGTAGCTGCACCTATTACGAATCCAGAGACTTTTGGTCTTGAGTGTAAACCAAATGTCATTTTGAGAAAATTGCCACGGAATGTGTGATGGTAAAACATAACTTAGATGGAGGAAATATGTTTACTTTGTCTGAAAGTGGTCAGATTGTGTAAGGAGGACATTGACAATGTCACAGAATGGTTTATGTCCTTGTGACCTATGGGAAACCGAAAACCACCAACTTCTAGTGCGCATGCGCCAACATGCATGTTGCCTGTTGCCGTGTGCAATGTTCTGTACTGTGCAACAGTTTTATTATCAACCAGTAAACCCACTTTGTACTTCACACTTATTTTAATATACCGTATTATTATCATCAACCGGTAAACCCACTTTGTACTTCAAACTTATTTTAATTTTATACTTATACCCACTTGGTACTTAATTTATTTTCTGACCTGTATTATAGTGTATTATATTTTTTGCTTAGTACTTCTATTCCTGTATGCACTGATGTGATAGTGAGCTGCTGTAACAAAAGAGTTTCCCCCCTCGGGGATCAATAAAGTATTTCTGAACCGAAAACCAGCCTGCTTTAGTGAGATAAGGTTATATTGTAAGTGTTGTTGGGGTGTGGGGTGACAGACCCTTCTGGCAGTGACAATATAAAAATGTATGACTTTCTGTCATGTGTTGCTTAATGCTATGGAGACCTGGATCTCTGTATGTATGTAGCCCTTTTACAAATGTTTAAATAAAATACAGGGAAGACAATGATGTTTGATGTTTATTGCAAAAAATCCATTACAGAATGTTAAGCTATGGAATGTTCGTGTTTGGTCTTAGTGTTGGTATTATTAAAGCAAGAAAAAAATAGGACTATTTAACTTACTGAGACAAAAAACAATTTTCCCTTCAAGGTTGGAGCTGATGTAGTGTAGGTTGTGTTTTAGTCATAATACATGCATTTTGGCCTTATAGTTCTTGTTACAAGCTTTTTTATTTGGGTATGCCAATGACAAAAAAAGGTGATTTTTTATTTTTATTTTTAAAGGGGTTAAAAGGTGGACACCAGGGATGATGATGCTCCCTTGTCTTTGGCTTTTTCTGTTGTTTCTCCCTTTTGCTGTTTTTAGAGTGTTTATCTAGGTCTGTTGATAAATGTTAAGTACTTAAGTGCACATTGATTTGCAATATTCAGAACTTGATGGTTGGCTTCTTGATCACGTAGTAGTCATGCTAGTCTGTATTGTAACTGTATACTTGAGTGTATTAGTTTGGACAAGCTATCTGGATATACAACATAAAATAGTTTAGACCATTTAAAAGCATTTGTTTTCCTACTGTAGTATTCACTTTTCATGTTTTCACTTCAGACAGCAGTAGTAGCAGTACATATGAACATATTGTTAGATGCAATAAATATGCATCCTCCCATTTGGAAGGCTAGTGACTGACAATTAAATTTTCTGTGATTTGAAGTATAATGAAGAATTTCGGCCACAGCAAGTGGTCAAGATAGGTCATCTTGGGCAACTGAAGCTCATGAACTTGGGAAGTTTTCTATATACAAGTGAGGCAGTGATATTCACCATAAAGTGCTGGAAAAAATCATTTTTGATGAGAATTTGTCAAGCGGACAATACTTTCTTTGTCTTTTTGGGGATGTTGTGGGCAATATTTTAAAATATAATGGCAGCAAGTCCCAGAATCTTATTTTGCAACTTTCCCCTTTGTTTCTTTTGGCCCTGAATTGGGGGTGCTTGTTATCAAATTGTGAAGGCCCAAGGTATAGGCTAAAAGGAAATAATAGTGAAAAAAAGGTAGCAGAAAACATTCTGAGGGCAGGAACTGGCTCCCGGCCTAGTACACCCTTTCTTTTTTCATCAGTAGTTTCCACTACAAAACAAATCAACATATTTGGATGTGATATTTTTGCTCAGAAGAAAATGGTCTTTACAACCATACTCATTACCTCATGGTTATGCTAAGCTAAGTAATGCTAGCTACATTTGAGTGCAGCATCAAAAATAGATTTGCAACACACCAAATCTCGGATAGGCCTACATATGAAATCCAAATATGGTCACAAAAGAAGCATCGAAATTGCACTTTTTCAATAGACGCTGTGATTTTAATTTTTTTTACATTGAACCTTGGATTAGGAAGGACCCGGAAATCCATATTTGGGCATTTGAGGAGGATGGGACTGTCATGCTCTGTCGGTCTCTGTTTGCCTATCAAAAGTGTACTGCCACTGGGGTCGCAGCACAGCTTTGCAACGGCTTTGTTCAGTTGCTTTTGCACAAAAGAACTGAGAATAGATAGACAGGAAGAAAGTGTATCAAGCTTGGCCCAGTGCTCCAGATTGTCATGGATGATTTCATTAAATTAACTGTGTTACGGATTTATCAAATATCCAGCCTGTGCACTTAATATAGTGATTACATCTACACAAAAGTATGCATGTTAACACCAATTTTGCTGAACTACAAACACTACTGAAGTTGAAGAAATGTATTAGAGCATACAATGTGTGAAAGCATTAAAGTTTTAAAACATACAGTCCAAAATACCCTGAAGTTATCACTATACTCCACAGCTTTCCTCTTTAACGAGGTTCTACAGCAATTTAGTATTTCACTCCCATAAAGTTGGGAGAGTTTTGAGACACAGGTTAAAAGGATAATGATCAAAATTAATGCAGTAGGGGCCCAGATATACAGACTTTAGTCTCTTTCAATCATGTACCTTTTTATATACAGTAAAGGTGATGGCAACTTTACATGTCTGAACAAGTTCCAGAGTCACGTTTATATTAAAGTCACAATGGCAGTCTGTCAGACCTGTAACATTTCTGTAATTTTGCACTACTTGCACTATTTTCTCGACTTGACAATGCTTCATCAGAACTACAGAAGACATTAAACAACTGTTGAGTAGAACTCCTTGTGACAATGCAACTGAATGTCATGTATAAAATGCTCCTTTAATTTCCCCTTAAATAGCTGCTCTAATCAATAGTTTCATATTAACAATGGATGAAATGACTGTGTAATGTGAAAGTTGTCTACTGCACCCCATTACCTCAGCACTCCAGAAATGCCAGCAAGTGGACTTTGAGTTGAGATGATTTCGATGACTAGATGACTACTGTATCTAAGGTCAAGAATGGAGTAGGAGTTGGAGTTTGCTTCTCATGATGACTACTGAGTCTCCTACAGTGCTCCACTTGAAACTAAAGTTTCTGTATTCGGGGTGGAGTACTCTGAAGACAAGGCCAGGATGCTGATGAGTTACAGTAAAGAAGAAAGCCAGCCATAAGGATCTATCAATTGCCGAGCTTTCAGATCCTAATTGAGCTTGTGATTAGTGTTTAATTAATGACAGGTGCCAGTTTAGTTTCAGCGTCTTTCAGCTCATTGTTTTGGTTTCACGGCCCCCAGCCTATTGTTTCCAGCAGGAGCAGCAGGCAGCCATTTTCAGCAAAAAAGCTCTGACATTTTTCTCAGGATTTGGTGGAGCCCAAACCAGAGCTCAAAGCAGTGAGTACTGGACTTGCATTCATCAGGTGGCCACAAACACGACTCCAAATTAATGTTGAAGTTGTGTTTCTTTTGTATAGCACTTCTCAAAACCAACAGGCAACTGTTTGCTAACATGTTAGTAACATCTTTATAAGGTCAGAATATGTCAATTGTTGTGTTTACAGCATTCAACCCATTTCCCAAAATTCTACCTGACATATATGAAAACTTGTTGAAAAACATGTTTGGCTGCACAGAAGGAGTTTGTAAAGCCTGGCCCACTGCTGGGTGAGTGGGGTTGAAAATGTTAAAGAGGCAATGTGTAAGATTTGGCCAGAATTTTATTTTAAAATATGCAAAAAATGAACTAACCTTATCAACATAATGTAAAGAAGTAACAGTTCTGACGTTATGTCAGTGATGTCAATGTATTGTGTTGCAGAGATATCTGCTGAAATTAGCATAGGCCTACTAAACTGCTAGCCCTAGCCCGTTTTGTGTTCCTGTGCCTTCAGGGGTGATTACTAGTGATAGTATAGTGTAGTATAGTGTGCCAGTGGCAAGTTACCTACAGTACACAAGCTCTCTTAGCTTTATTCTAATAAATAAAAACAATAAATTACCTAACTAAAAAATGTCAAAGGAAATAGTCTTACACCTACTTTCCTTATCAAACAGAAAAATACAACCGTACACCTTCTGAATTCATGTTTCTTTCTTTCACTGAACTATTAAAACACACTTAATTCAAACTCAGACAGAAAAAAATAAAACTCACCAAAACCATCTTGGTTAGTCTTGTTCCAACAATCACCAACTCTGGTTTGGTCAAAATAAATCCTTAATCCACTGCGTTAGATGTGAAAAATATTCTGGCTCTACACGCTGTCGCTGCCTCCCTGATGGCTAACCTTCCTCTCACTGCTCTCCCGCTTCACGCCTCTCCAGTCTTCGCCTGAAGCCGCAGTGTCTCGGCCCCCGGAGTCAGAGTCTTGGTCGGAGCTCCTGTAAATCACCTTTGTACTATATTCCCTGTTTTCAAACTGGCCTCCGTCGATATCGGAGGGTTTCGGTCCCGGTCTGGCCGTGTTCACTGGGAGGCTGCTGATCTCGGTTTCGTTGCCTGCTCACCGAGCTCCGGTTCTGGTGCACATTCCGGACTCAGTCAGCTAACGTTAATAGAACGTCTAAGTTGGCTGCACGGATAACTTAGCTAACTAACAGTAGTTAGTGCGTTATGACCTGATACAGCCCATGTATGTGAATATAGTATGAATTTGACAGGTGAAGAGTAGTCTCAATTTTTACATATTGCCCCTTTAAAGTTATGTAAAATGACCTTTCAATTTGAGCTCAAAACAAAATAAAGGCAAATCCCTGTCAGTTACAAATGGATGGGTACAGTTTGTGCTTTGACAACTATTTTCATACCTTTTTTGATTCCAGTCTGTATGCTCTTAACATGTTAAGATTTGTCAGTTGTAAAGTTGAATATCTTCCCAGAGCCATTACTATATTTAGATTAAGTTTTGTCTTTATGTGCTTTTTCTACTTCCCAATGATTCCCACAAGAACCATTTAGGTTTCATGAATCCTGAACAAATCCTGTTGTTTCAGGTCAAAGATGGGTATAGTTTCAACTATGACAGCATTACGCATCTACACCTTAAAGAAGGAATCAAGTCAGCTGCACTTACGTTGGCCAGCCCTCCCCAGTGGAGACAGTGAAGAGGGTCAGGAAGGCCCACAGCACATTGTCATAATGAAACTCATATTTCTTCCACTCTCGGGGCATGGCGGCCACCTCGTCTTTGTCGTAGTCTAGGAACTGTCCTCTGAAAGACATGAAGGCATAATAAGGTACAGGTACAGGGTCTAGTTTTGACCAACCACACCAGTGTTTGACGGTTTACAATTTAAACGATTCTGAGATAAGAAATGAGGAAAGAAGATTTTAGACCAACTTGCAGTCCTTCTCAAGGCCCTTGGACTCGTCTGTGCAGTAGAAGAATTTTCCCTTGAAGAGCTGAACTGCGATGACAGCAAAGATGAACATGAAGAGGATGTAAACGATGAGGATGTTCAGCACATTCTTCAAAGAGTTGACCACACAGTCGAACACCGCCTGAGGATACACAGAAACACACCCACATTGATTTGGGGATGAAATGGAAAATTATTTCTGAATATAGTTAGAAACTATTACCTATGAACTCTGTTTGTCGGGATGCTGCATTCTAAACCAGAACTGTCTTTAAAATGGTACTCTTCATCTGAATCTGAATCTATAGTAATCTCAGTGGGACTAACCTGCAGGCTCAGCCTCATGGGTCCAGAAAGTGAGATGCATTAGCATGTAATTAATAAGGCATGCAGTGAATAATTAATATGCTTATATAAGATCACTTTGCAACAGTTCAAACAGTATGGACAGTAAAAAGTAAGATGGAGCTGAGAGGAATATGCAAGATATCAGGTCTGTCAGGCAAAAAAAGTAAGCTCCCTGTAGTTACAAAAGCCAGCAACAATATATTATTTACAGTAAAAAAAAAAGCAGAACAATGTAAACACTAAACTGCCCCAATGTGACTCCATTACTTTAAGAAAATAATAAAATAACGACAAAAATTAGTCAGTTCTTCAAACGGATACAGATAAACAAAACATCATCTGGTTTAAAATCTGCTGTTTGCCTTGTTACTGTACAGACAACAGATTTGGGCATTTTGCGTTTCAGACAAACATGAATGTAGTGTGCTAGTTAACAGCTGATGTGGTTTCTGCTGAGCTCATTTAAGTTGTACTGACTTAGTTTCTAAGTTTTATTTTTGTGCCTTAGAGAACAGAGCACCACTGAGATATCAAATATCACCGCTATATTATTTAATTTATAATCAAAAGATAAGGCTGATGATTCCTTCCCATCAACAAATCTCATGAAAAGACAGTAATCAAATCTCATGAAAAGACAGTAATATATAAAGGGGACTATTTTCGAGTGCATGGGGGCTGATGACCGTCACATGCATGACCTGTGGTGTAGGAGCATCTATGTCTGGGGTGCTCAGTGGGCTCTGTCCTTATAAAATTGTTTTGGGGTTAATTTTTGATGCTGTTAAATATAATAGGACATATTTATTTTAAAAATGGGAGATTTGATCACAGTATATGTTTTCTTATGTTTCAATATCTTAATAATCTCAATAAGCTACACTTAACTCGACAGTACTTGCACCACTACTTATTACATTGTATTATTATACTGTATTATCATCATCAACCGGTAAACCCACTTGGTACCTCACACTTATTTTATCTTATACTTATACCCACCTGTTACTTAATATATTTTCTGACCTGTTTTATAGTGTATTGTATTATATTTTTTGCTAGTACTTTCTCCTATGTGCACTGACGTAAAGGCGAGCTGCTGTAACAAAGAGTTTCCCTTCGGGGATCAATAAAGTATTTCTGATTCTGATTCTGATTTCATTTCTTCAGACTCTGTGTGTCAGGCTCTGTGTGTATGTTGAGGTAAAGGGGGGTCATGCCCCCCTTCCTTTTCCAACAGGATGTGTTAATTTATTCTTCTTTTTACATCTTCATCTATGTTTTCCCAAAGTAGGTATATTGGGACATGATGGTAATAAATTACATTTGGTTCTATTTCCCACAAGCTAACTGAGATTCGCTGCAGACAGGTAGCCTACATCCTCTCATGGCAGTGTAATTAGAGTCGGGTGTTTAATGTGCTTTAATATGTTGTTACGGAACAGACAGGCAGATGGACACAGAATGTTCTTTATTGGATGACAGCCTGATAGTTCAGGTATACAGGTATGAAGATAGGGAAGTCTCGCTGGAGACAGGAGATCGCTGGAGACAGGGGAACGCTGGAGATAATTATTCTGCTGCGTAGCATATGGAGTCCTAGGTACATACGAACGAGGTCGGACCTATACTGAGGTGAGTGCAGGGCTTTTATGCTGGCTGTGATTGGGATCTAATGGGGAGCAGGAGTGTGATTGGGAGCAGGTGTGGATGATTAGGGGATGGTGGAGCCTGGCCTATCTGTGACAGTACCCCCCCCTCCACGGCCAGCTCCCGAGGGCCGAAAAAACCCCGCCGACATGGTGGTCGTCCTCCACCACAGGGAGCGGGTTGATCCAGGCGGACGGCCGGGGTTTGAGCATGTGCGGAGCTGGGAACTTGGAGCCTGGACAGGTGTGGAGTTGGGAGCCTGGGACGGACGATCCGGAGCCTGGTCCTGGGTGTTGTGGAGGATCTCGGATGGATGACTCAGTAGCAGAACCAGGGTGGAGCTGAGGACCTCCGGTGTACCAACCAGGGACTGGCCTGGCGTGGAGCTGAGGACCCCAGGTGGACGGACCAGGAAGTCGCCTGGCGCGGAGCTGAGGACCCCAGGTGGAAGGACCGGGAACTGGCCTGGCGCGGAGCAGGGGACCCTCTGGAGGCCTGCGGCGAGAACCCTCTGGAGGCCTGCGGCGAAGGCGGGAATTCTCTGGAGGCCTGCGATGAAGGCGGGAACCCTCTGGAGGCCTGCGACGAAGGAGGGAACCCTCTGGAGGCCTGCGGCTAAAGCGGGAGCCCTCTGGCGATCTAAGATGAAGATGAAGGTGGGGATCCTCTGGAGGCTTGAGGCGAAGACGAAGGTAGGGATCCTCTGGAGACTTGAGGTGAAGACGAAGGCTAGGACCTTCTGGAGGCCGGTGGCGAAGACAAAGGCTGGGACCTTCTGGAGGTCTGCGGCGAAGGCGGGAGCCATCAGCAGGCCGGCGAACCAGATCAGGGGCCGGCGTCTGGACAGCAGAACAGGAAACTGGCGTATGGACAGCGGGACAGGGAGCCGCCGTCGGGGTGACTGGCAGAGGAGCGTGCCGGATCAGTGGTGTCCGGGAATCCGGAACCTGCCACTCCAGCCAAGAATGGGGGGTGCGGCTGCTGTTGTGACCCAACCGATGCTCAAGCAGCTTGTAGCGACCCAGCAGTCGGTCCCGCGGCTTGCTGCGATCCAACCACAAGTGGTAGTGGTTGCGATCCAGCATCGGCTAGGGTTTGGTGCTGCTGTGATCCAGCTGGGAAAGGAGGCGACTGTGATCCAGCATCGGCTAGGGATTGGTGCTGCTGCGATCCAGCCGGGAAAGGAGGCGACTGCGATCCAGCAGGGAGTCCAGGGAGCTGCTGCGATCCAGCCGGGAAAGGAGGCGACTGCGATCCAGCAGGGAGTCCAGGAGTGAGGAGCTGCTGCCTTCCTGCAGGGGGTGCTGGCTGCTGCGATCTAGCAGAGAGTGATGGCGCTGGATCTGGAGGTGGCCGCGGAGCTGGGACAGGAGGCGGTCCATCGGAGAGTCCGGGGGCGAGGAGCTGCTGCCTTCCTGCAGGGGGTGCTGGCTGCTGCAATCCAGCAGAGAGTGATGGCGCTGGGACTGGAGGCGTCGACGGGGCAGGCGAGTGGCTGGGCAGCGGATTAGAAGGCTGGAGATTGGCCGGTAGAGGTGCGGGCTGAGGACTGGCTGATGAATCCATGACTGGGGTGCCGAACGCTTTCCTGAGGTGTGTTGCGAAATGGTGAAAAGATTGGTAGACAGCCTCATCTCACGACCAGATGTCTGCTGCCCAGCGGAGCGCCGGTCCGTTGAGCCAGGAGACCAGGAAGGCCACCTTGGATCGCTCGGTGGGATACTGGTGTGGATACAGGCTGAAGACCAGGAAACACTGCAACAAAAATCCCTCGCAGTCCTCTGCTGAGCCTAATAAGGTCTTTAGTTGGGTAATCATGCAAATAGCCAGCGGGGTTGAAGGAGTGTCTGAGGAAGCGCTGGTTGGAATGGGTGAGGAGATATCGTCGGATAACATCCTCCAAGTCTGGGAAGGGGTCATCGGGGCACAGGGTTGTCATCCTTTCGGTAATGGTCCGACCTTCTGTTACGGAACAGACAGGCAGGGGATACCGAGATGGACACAGAATGTTCTTTATTGGATGACCGATAGTCCAGGTATACAGGTATGAAGATAGGGAAGTCTGTAAGAGGGAAGACAGGAGATCGCTGGAGACAGGGGAATGCTGGAGACAGGGGATCACTGGAGACAGGAAATCGCTGGAGATAATTATTCTGCTGCGTAGCATATGGAGTCCTAGGTACATACGAACAAGGTCGGACCTATACTGATGTCAGGGCTCTTATGCTGGCTGTGATTGGGATCTAATGGGGAGCAGGAGTGTGATTGGAAGCAGGTGTGGATGATTAGGGGATGGTGGATGTGACATATATTTTCACACAGTAGATACATCAGGACATTTTGGTCTGTTTCCCACAAGCTAACGGAGATAGGCTGCATACAGATGGGATGTGAAAAATGAGGATACATCGTGACATTGGTCATTCGATTAGAGTTACGAGGGACGCTCAGCGTCTCTGTCAGTGTAAATTAGTTTCAGGTTTTTAGGTGTTTTTGTGAAGTAACAGATTCCTTTTTTGTTGTGTGTGTGTTAGAATGTGAAATCTTTCTCAGAAACTCTTCTGAAAATATAATTTATTACACTCCTTGTAATGGTCCAAATGGTGATCTGAGGAAATGCTGGGACATGTTTTTAAAACTTAGGACAGGATGAAAGGGATAGATTTATTTCCCCTACTCAGCACATCTCATCCGATGCTAATCACACCACCATGTCAGAAAGTGTCCCCACTTTTTCACATCCCATATCTGTCTGCAGCCGATCTCCGATAATTTGTGTGAAATAGACCCATATGTGTCAGAATGTGTCTCCACTTTTTCACGTCCCATATCTGTCTGCATCCGATCTCCGATAATTTGTGTGAAATAGACCCTGTCCCGATATAGGCCTACTTACTGTGGGAAAATACAGATGAAGATGTAAAAAGAAGTAAAGAAGAAATTAACACCTCCCGTGGGAATAGGACACCTCAGCAGAGGAGATGTTGCGCTGCTGAGCTTACTCTGCTCTGTCATATGGAATAAAAAACAATATAAAGATATGTAGGCTATAGATTTCCTCGCATACATATTAATACACACCCAACTCTAATCGCACGACCAATGTCAGGATGTAGGCTATCTGTCTGCAACGAATCTCAGTTAGCTTGTGGGAAATAGAACCAAATGTCATTTATTACCATCATGTCCCGATATACCTACTGTGGGAAAATATATATATGAAGATGTAAAAAGAAGAATAAATTAACACCTCCCTGGGAAAAGGAAGAGGGGCATGACACCCCTTTACAACAGCTTACACACAGAGCCTGACAGACAGAGTCTGAAGAAGTGAAAGAAACATATACTGTGACCTATTATATTTAACAGCATCAAAAACTAACCCCCAATCAATTTTATAAGGACAGAGCCCCCTGAGCACCCCAGACATGCCTGTCATTCATAGATGCTCATACACCACAGGTCATTCGTGTGCACTTGAAGGTCAACAATGAATGTATCCTACTAACAAGTATTGTGTGTGTATCCAAATGCTGACATTTCTTATTCTCTGCATCATAGAGCTCCATTTTTGTCCAAACATTATTAAAAACACATCAATGAGCCATAAATACTCACTAGAGCACCTACTGTGTATTAATCTGCTGCTGAAAATAGCCCCCAACAAATTTCCTCCTGTTCCTCCAAAAACTACAGTGACCAGCTGTTTTAGGAAATTACTGAGTTTAAAAAAAAACAAAACTATATATTTGTAAGTCACTTTTAAAGACTTACATCTTCAGTAAGAACTAGTGGGCTTGGGCAAAGTGCTGCAGACAGGGTAGGGAAGTAGAACGTATTCAAAGACAGACGAACACATTGTAGGAAAGTTAAGTCTTACTTAATAGCTGTGCTGATTATGGTGCTATCATACTCAAGCACGATCATACAGTATAACGTAGGGCAAAAAACTGGCACTCCTGTGGCAGTAACATTTCCTGTCTTAATCACAGTTGAACCCTGCTAACCTGGCTAAATGAATCTAAATAACTCAAAACACTGGAGCAGAACCTTGAGTTTTGGCAGACGCTTGATGGTCTTGAGAGGCCTGAGCACTCGGAGAACCCTTAGAGACTTAATAGTGCTGATGTCTTTGCCTTTGGTCCCCCTGTGGAAAGCAAACACAATTAGACCACACACAGAATTATCCACAAACAACATGTAGTTATTCAGATTCTTTTTCCATATTATCCTATTATATTATCTTAGTAATAAACATCACATGTAGGAGAAATTGGTTTCCAGAAATTCATTTTGTCACACTACTTTTGAAATGTGGCATGATGCGAATCAAGTGTTTAGATCAGCTGGGTTAATGAGGCACACAACAATAGGCTTTCTGGATATCAATAAGAAAAATGGGAAGTCTGTTAGAAACATTGTTATGGTATCCTGGGACATGCAAGATGCAGTCATACTAGTGTTAGGCTGGGTAGACGTCTAAAGGCCATGTGTGAAGGATACAGGATTTATGCTGAACCACCAGGCTCTGTGGTATTAGGCAAACTTCAAACAGTGTCCCTGAACAAAATAAGTGGGGATAGATAATGGAGCGGGAAGAGGTGAATCTTGACAACCAAGGCAACCTGGTGTCTAGCTTCCTATATATTATCCTGTCACTCACATTGCTTTTGGTAACTAAATATGGCTGCTTACCAATAATGTTAAACTTTAGCTGTCACTATTCTAATGTTCTGAGACAGACTCATACATGGAGGAAAATGTTGAGTATGACATTTCTAGGAAACCATGGTGGAGAGATATTTTATACTTAAAGGAACAGTTCAACCTTTTGGGAAATACATTTGTTCCCTTTCTTTCAAAGAGTGAGATGAGAAGGTTGAAGTCAATCTTATGTTTGTGTGTTATGTATAGAGCTTAGCTGCTGGGCGGCTGTGACTTAGAGGTAGAGCGGGTCATCCACTAATCAGAAGATTGGTGGTTCAATTCCCAGCTCCTCTCAGCCTGCATGTCAAAGTGTCCTTGGGCAAGATACTGAACCCCAAGTTACTCCTGAAGGCTGTGCCATTGATATGTGTGAGTGAATGAGCATTAGTTATTCTTTCTGAAAAGCAGTTGGCACCTTGCATGGCAGCCTCAGCCATCAGTGGGTGAATGTTGACATATAGGGTAAAGCTCTTTCAGTGGTCGGAAGACTAGAAAGGCGCTATATAAATGCAGTCCATATAACATTTAGCATAAAGACTGGAAGGGAAACAGCTAGCCTGCCTCTGAAGTGAAAATAAGCCTGCCAACCCTGTCTCCTAGAAATTGTTTATATACTAATTTGTTTTCCCAATTATGTTGTTTCCCAATGTTATCCCTGCCTGAATTATGTTCACAGGCAACGTTTTTTCAAGTAAATGAAACGCTACATTTATGTACTTAGAGGGAGGTGGTCGAGGTGGATGGATATCGTACAAAGCTCATGACTTTGACACCAGAGGGGTTCGCATCCTGAGTCCCATCTGTGGTTAGGCTTAGGCAACAGAAACACTTTCATTAAGGTTTTGTAAAGATTTTGGTTTTGGTTAAATATTAATAACCATGATGTGTCTTGTACTTCACGTCACTGTTGCCTTTTTCTGACCTTTCAGACCTTTCTTTACCTTAAACATTTATTGCCAATGCCTGAACATAACCATAAAAAAGTTAATAAAGTCACTACAGATGCATGAAGTAACACATAAGTACCTATCAAATTACATTTTTTGAAAGAGAGGGGGAGATAGAGAAGGATTGAGTGAAAAGAGCATATTAGGTGAGTAAGTACTCTTGGGAGAGGTAGGTCTTCAGGGATTCTGCTGAATGAATTTAGTTTGGTAAGGGTGCACGCAGAAGAAGAAATTGGATTAAGATTTCCTGCCTCACAGTGACAGCAGGACTAGTCATTGTTCATTTGTAGATCGTAGTGAATGAGAAGACTCATAAACCTGAATGACGGAGGGGAGCAATCTTGGCGACGATTTAGCCTCTGGGGGCAACGGACAGGCTTCCGGTGTAGCCAGCGGATATCCGGATAACGGATATCTGGCCAAGACTTCCTCTGTTGTGCATCAACATTGTTTACAGTCCGATTAGCAACTTGAGATGTGAGAATGGTAATCTCTATAAACACATTTCTTCATATGAATGCTAAAACGTTGACACACAATAGATGATGAGTTCCAAGATTGCATTTCAGCCAATGCGTTCCACCTCTTTTGCTCTCCACACAGACTGTTGACCTGCATGCAACCAAAGCCTGCTCAAATGTGATTAATCAATACTACTCGGACTACAAATGGATGACAAACGGAAACCAGAACGCTTAAGATACCAAAATCATGCCTGCAGATACATGTTAGAGATATATAGAGATTAGTAGGTGGGTGCTGTGCTAGTGGCCACTCTGTAGGCAAGCATTAGTGACTTGAACCAGTGAATCATGGAAAGTGGAGTGACATGAGCTGTTTTTGGCAGGTTGAAGACCAGACGTGCTATTGCGACAGTCTTGATAAGGTCGGCTAACCATGTCCTGACTCCAGCTCTGTAGTTAACACAGATATGAGACTGATATTGATCTTTCCATCTCACTCTCAGAAAAAAGGGGAATAAGCCTGTTTCCAAAAACTATTCATTTTACTTTTTAGAATAGTCAAAGCCACTTTAGAATTATCATGCAGTGACATTTTAGCTATTTATTACACCACTGAGTGACTGGACAAAACATAATTTCTTTTTCTTGCCAAATGTGTTTCCAATGTTATTTATCACTTACTGACTTCAGGCAATAACAAAAAAGGCTATGTTCAGCAGAATATTCACACAGCAACACAGAGAACATTTCAATGACTAATTGGGGTATGTAGTGGGGTATGTCATATTATTCCTGAGCAGTACACACTCCACAATACAGACAAACTCACACAGGGACATGCATCTCCTAACCATTCAGCTGTGTGTATCATGTAATCCTGGTTTACATGAACAGGTCAGTCTGCAACATACTTGCCAACCTTTGTTTCCTGCATTCTGGTGACTTTTTACACTGCAACAGCATTTTTATGTTACGTTAGAATGAGCAGGGGGGTGCAAGCCTAGGGCTTATACACACTATACAGTGCCAGAAACAGGTTGTGATAATGAAAAGGGAAAACAAATCTGGAGAAATACGGGAGAATTGTAACCCCAGGAGGAAACCGGTAGAGGGCAATAAAAAACAGGAGCGTCCCGGGAAAATTGTGAGGGTTGGCAAGTATGGTCTGAAATCTTTATTTGAACACGTGCAATCAATCAATTAATTCACAGAAAGATTTCCTTTGTCCTTTTGTTCAAAGAAGACGCCATTTTAACATGTTGTTTTTCATGCAAATATGGCCACACTTAAGACAGTGCATCAGGGATCTTAATCAACAAGATATGTTGAGTAGGCATTTCAGTGATTAAGATCTTAGTGATAAAGATCTGAGACTAATTTCCCACCTAAAAGAAATCACAAAAAGGACTCTTATCAGTCATTATTTGAGGTGAGATGTTTGAATAAACCTCTGAGTTGCACTGTTTCATCTGTACAGTTTGTATTTTTCTCCTGTTTTTCCATTGTTCTTATTACATGACTCGTGACATTGTGCCATCAACAGTTTGCTACAAACTGATCAACTTACCACTGTGCAAGTGAGAACAAGTAAGAATAGTTGCGTCTCCTACTGTATGTGTTTAAGATTCATTTTCTTTTCACTAGTGCTAACACTAGAGCACACTGTCTATTCTGGAGATAGATGAATACTGACACAGATGTCAAAGTGCTAACACATGTGTGCGCATGCGCCAGCCCGCATGCTGCCCGTTGCCGTAGCTCCGTCTCGTCGTCTTACTTTTTCCAACTTTTAACTTTCCTTTTTCTTTCAAACTTGAGCAACTTGTGTGTAACTGTAATTTAAACTACGCTCTTTACGAAAATGAGAGTAGAAAGTGTTTGAGTACTTTTTTTCGCCATGGAACTTCTTCTTCTGCTACTCGGTCGGGGCACCGCTGCAGATCAGCTGTTTGGCCGCATTGTTTACACCAAGGAACAGCTGATCGCGCTGAAGCCGAGCAGCATGGCGCCCAGGACAACCGATGTCCCCACTGAGATTTGGAGGAGGACACACCGAGGATGCAGAGGTGGAACGAAGTGGCGAGGGAAGAGAGAGGGGTGCAGACAAAAGAGACTTAAGAATAAGAGATTTAAGCCGTGTCTGCCTTCTCTCGTCATGGGCAATGTGAGATCGCTGGCGAATAAAATGGACGAGCTAACGGTGTTAGCCGGAGTTCAGACGGAGTTCCAAGAGTGTAGTTTGATGTGCTTCTCTGAGACATGGCTATACCAGGATATCCCAGATCATAACGTTTCCATCAACGGCTTTCAGACTGTTAGGGCCGACAGGGATCACACCGGGAGTGGTAAGCGGAAAGGCGGCGAGCTTGCTGTTCTGGTTAACAACAGATGGTGTAACCCTGGTCACGTTACTATCAAGCAGAGTATCTGTAGCCCGGACATTGAACTGTTAGCTGTGGGACTCCATAGGCCATATTATTTGCCACGTGAATTTTCGCATGCCATTGTTGTGGCTGTTTCCATCCCCCCCCTCCGCTAACCCGGCATCGGCGTGCAACGCCATTCACACCGCCATAGCACATCTACAGACTCAACACCCGAGTGCACTCATATTAATCTCGGGTGACTTCAACCATGTCAGTGTTTCAACAACACTGACTAATTTCACCCAGTATGTGAGTTGTCCTACTAGAAAGGAGAGGACACTGGACCTGCTGTATACTAACGTTAAAGATGCATACAGCTCTTCCGCCCTCCCCCCTCTGGGTAGGTCAGACCACAACCTGGTTTACCTTAAACCCTGCTATGTGCCTCTGGTTAAAAGGCAGCCCGCGACCACAAGAACAGTGAGGAGATGGTCAGAGGAGGCCTACGAGACACTGCAGGAATGTTTTGAGGTGACAAACTGGGATGCACTCTGTGGGCCTCATGGAGAGGACATTGACGGGCTCACTGAGTGCATCACTGGCTACATTAACTTCTGTGTGGACTGCAATGTCCCAATCAAGATGGTCCATTGTTACCCGAATAACAAATCGTGGGTAACAAAGGACATCAAGGACATCCTGAATGCCAAGAGGAGGGCCTTTACTGATGGTAATAGGGAGGAGGTGAGGGCTATCCAGGCCAACCTGAAGGTGAAAATCAGGGAGGCCAAGGAGAAGTACAGGAGGAAGCTGGAGCGGAAACTCCAGCAGAACAACATGAGAGAGGTCTGGAGCGGCATGAAGACCATCACTGGCTTCAGACCGACTGGCAGCAGAGGAGTTGAAGGCAGCTTGGACAGGGCCGATGAACTTAATCTATTCTTTAACACATTCGACACACAGGCCCCTGCTCATCCCCCCTCTAACTCAGCTGCTGTCAGCCCTCAAGCTCTTCTGAGTACTCTGCTCCCCCCTCCCCATCAGGCTAACGGCCCTCTTCACACTAATGACTCCACACCTCCCCCACCTGTAACTTCTGCTGTGTGCCTGACTGCTGACCAGGTGAGAGGACAGCTGATGAAACTCCACTCAAACAAGGCTGCAGGCCCCGATGGCGTTAGCCCCGGGGTGCTAAAAGCCTGTGCCCCCCCAGCTTCAACATGTCTTCAACCTGAGCCTGAGTCTTCAAAGGGTCCCTGGTCTGTGGAAGACATCTTGCCTCGTTCCTGTGCCGAAGACGCAGCGTCCCAGTGGCTCCAAGGACTACAGAACGGTGGCACTGACCTCCCACATAATGAAGACCCTGGAGAGACTGGTGCTGGAACAGCTGCGGCCCATGGTCAGACCCCTCCTGGACCCCCTTTAGTTCGCCCACCAGCCTTGACTGGGAGTTGAGGACGCCATCATCTTCCTGCTTAACCGCATCCACACCCACCTGGACAGGCCGGCAAGCACGGTGAGGATCATGTTTTTTGACTTCTCCAGTGCTTTCAACATCATCCGGCCTGCCCTGCTGGGTGAGAAGCTGGCAGCAATGCAGGTGGATGCCCCCCTTGTGTCCTGGATTGTGGACTACCTGACTGGCAGACCACAGCACGTGTGCCTGCAGCACTGTGTTCCTCTTCACCATCTACACCACGGACTTCAGCTACCACACAGAGTCCTGCCACCTTCAGAAGTTTTCTGATGACTCTGCTGTGGTGGGATGTATCAGTGGTGGTGATGAGACTGAGTACAGGGCTGTGGTGGGTAATTTTGTCTCATGGTGTGAGCAGAACCATCTGCAGCTCAATGCGACAAAGTCCAAGGAGCTGATTGTGGATCTACGGAGGGCCATGGCACCAGCGACCCCGGTTTCCATCCAGGGGGTCAGTGTGGACATTGTGGAGGATTACAAGTACCTGGGAGTACACTTGGATAACAAACTGGAATGGACCAAGAACATGCAAGCTGTTTACAGGAAGGGCCAGAGCCATCTGTATTTTCTGAGGAGGCTGAGGTCCTTCAACATCTGCCAGACAATGCTTTAGATGTTTTATGAGTCTGTGGTGGCCAGCGCTATCCTGTATGCTGTTGCATGCTGGGGCAGCAGGTTGAAGGTAGCGGACGCCAACAGACTTAACAAACTGATCCGTAAGGCCAGTGACATTGTGGGGGTGGAGCTGGACTCTCTGTCGGTGGTGTCAGAGAGGAGGATGCTGGCCAAACTACATGCCATCTTGGACAGTGTCTCCCACCCACTCCATGACGTGCTGGTCAAGCAAAGGAGCACCTTCAGTGGCCATCAAACTCTTTAACTCCTCCCTCTAAGTGTCAGTCTGTATGACCCTAAGTCACTAAACTGGACATTGATCATTACATCTCTGCAATACTTGAATAATTGTGCAATATTCTGTGTACTACTCTTTTTTTCCGTGCAATATTTAGTTTTCCCATGTTAGTTTTTCCTATTTATTGACATTGATATTATATACCTCCACTACTGCTGTGCAATATCTTAATAATCTCAATAAGCTACACTTAACTCGACAGTACATGCACCACTGCTTATCACTTATTACTTATTTTATTACATTGTATTATTATACTTATACTTATACCCACCTGGTACTTAATATATTTTCTGACCTGTTTTTATAGTGTTTTATAGTGTATTATATTTTTGCTAATACTTTCTCCTGTGTGCACTGACGTAAAGGCGAGCTACTGTAACAAAGAGTTTCCCTTCGGGGATCAATAAAGTATTTCTGATTCTGATTCTGATTCTGATGCCAAGAGCTTATTTGGAGTGGTTGTCGTTAAGAATAGTATACCTGACTGACTTACATGTATTCGCCCTACAATATTCTCATGACACTTTAAAGGCATTGAAAACCATTTTTTCAATCAGCTTCTTACTATGAGTGATACATAAACAAACAATTTTCTGTCAAAGTCAGAAAAGGTTTGGTAATTTCACATAACATATTTCTGTATTTGTGTTTTGTTTGTGCTCCTTTTACTGGTTTGAAGTGGACAGGGCCAAGTTGGAAAAACATGATGCCACATATGTCCATGCAACAATCAGAATTTAACAATATTTGAATCAAACTCTAATGACAGTTGTGGGGTTGTTACCTTATGTTGTCTATCGAATCTGGTCAAACCACAGTTACACTCTTTTTTTAATGATTATTTTTTGGGCTTTTTGCCTTTATTTGATAGGAACAGCTGAGGAGAGACAGGAAGTGGGTGGTAATCAGAGACGGGGTTAATATCTACGAGCGTGTCTTTTTGGATATATACTTAAGGAGTGATACTGGATCGTTTACTACAGTGGAAGTTACACAGGACTAAGGCAATCAACAAAGGCAGGAAAGTGCTTATCAATACAACACCCTTCTGTGTACTCACAATACTATTGAACAGGCTAGCTTCCAAAACTACTGCAGTGGACCAAGACTAGACTACACAATATAAGTCTGAAAAAAGCCCGAACACGTCAAATGTGAGGCAACGGGTACAAAAGTCATGGTGAGACAATTGCTTGTTTTATCCCGTATAGCAAGTCATAGTGGAGGACAACGACATAGCATCTATGACACCTCACGATATCCTGAGAAGATAGGTCACATAATTTTTTGCATTCTCTTGACTAGTTTGGGCAGCTGTGAACCAGCCCACATGTCAAAGTGTCCTTGGGCAAGATACTGAACCCCAAATTGCTCCCGAAGGCTATGCCTTCAGTGTGTGAGTGTGTGTGAATGAGTTTGTTTCTTTGTACTGATGAGCAGTTGCCACCTGCCAGTGTATGAATGTTTGTGAATAGGGTGAATGTTGACATGTAGTGTAAAGTGCTTTGAGTGGTCGGAAGACTAGAAAGGCGCTATACAAGTACAGTCCAGTTACCATTTACCATCTGATAACTCCTACAATGTGTTCCTTGACACTGACCCATAGGACCTAGGCAGGGCGGGTTGCCATGTTAAGGGTGAGCACCTGAAAAAAAGGCAACCTGAGGTAGGTAAGAATCTCTTCAGCTGCAAGGCGCTGGGTGTGGATGAGATTCATCCTGAGATGCTGAAGGCTCTGGATATTGTTGGGCCAGGGGTGGTGGGAGGGGTGTGCATTAATTTTTGGGGTATTACATTGCTCTGCCTCCCTGGTAAAGCTTATGCCAGGAGGCGTTGACTGATTGGCGAACCTCAGATCCAGGAGTAATGCGTATTTCATCCATAGTTCATTGTGCTTGGTCTAAACTTTAATGAAAGTCTGTTAATGTTGCTGGAAGATAATAGTGGTAAGTCAAACCTATGACTCCAGTGACTAGTCTTTGATGTCTCCAACTAGGATATGTTAAAATTTATATTCTGAACAGTTCCAAATGTTGTCGCAAGCTCTCTAGAAGCCCCCAAAGATCCCCATAAGAGACTCCACTTTGTGAACCACTGCAATTAGCTGTGGGCTGACAGCATGTCATCCATACGATATGATGACATAGCTCTTGTCTTTCCATGTGCGCTTATGAGGTCCCTTTACTCCAATCAACACCACATGCAACAACTGCCATGCACTGATGCACATTAGTCTAGCATGCATTCACAGTGACACAGGGCCGGAGAGTTTTTAGACCAGACACTCACACAGTTACAATGAGGGCTAAGAGAAGAACTACATAAGCTATTCTGATAGCTTTCAAAGAATACCCCTCAACACCCAAATATATATAATGAGGAAGCAAGACAGAAAGTGAGATTGGACTCGTTACAGGAGCTAAAATGTGACAAAAGTCTGTCAGATGCTTAGGGGGATGTGAAGGTTCAAATAATATAATAATGAGGACATCTGGCTCAGATTTGGCTGAGGTCACAACTGTTCATCATTTTCCTGGAACGAGGACAAAGAGCTGGGCTCTGACAACACAATCCCTCTTCTAACTGTCTCAACACTGTTCTATTTTTACTTCCATTACAGACTGTCTCTCTCACTCTCTCTTTATCCCAGAGAGTATGAATTACATTACTCAGCAAGCCAGCTGCATTAAAAAATAATTTAAAGGATGCGTTCAGATTTTTTTCAAGTCTATCTTAATGGAAAACTCACATGCCATATGTACGTTGAAAGAGTTAGTTACCTTTGAAGCATTACCTTCATAGAGTGACAACACTGTAGAGATGTTTTCAGATTGAACATGAACCAAATTTTGGGGGTAGAGCAAATGCAAATACTTTCAATGCAAAGACATTCACCAAAGCCGGCCAGAGCCAATTGAGGCAAAGACACACCCATGCATGTTGAAAATGTTTCAACATGAGTGTATGACACACATTGGCCACATTGTGTAGTGTCCCATCATTTGATGCCCGTCAATTGACACAAGTACCACACACCCCAGACGCACCATACACACAGAAGTATTGAGGGTACAGTAGCCAGGATGTGCCAATTCAGGGAGTCCACAATCCTCATTCTGTGCAAAAATGCATCCTAAAGTTCAAGTTCAACTACTGGTGACTATCCTAAGCTCTCAGTAATGAAACGCAAAGAGGGATTTTTGTACTAAAGAGACTGTAACTTTGTAAGATACCCACTTGATTTGTCTAAAACAGACTGTAGAAGCCCTCAAAGAAGTGTCAGCTGAACTTTAGCAAGCATTTTTGCACAGACTGAGGACTGGATATTGTTCCCCATGTCTTACATTGGAATTACATTAGTTGGGGCTGCTGTGGCTTAGAGGTAGAGCGGGTTGTCCACTAATCAGAAGATTGGAGGTTTGATCCCAGCTTCCCCCAGGCCACATGTCAAAGTGACCTTGGGCAAGACACCAAATTGGTGTGTGTGAGAGAGAATGATTAGTTTTTTGTTGTGGTTTGCTGATGTGCTGCGGTAAGTGTATTGTCTCATTTCCGGTCGCTGGTGCTTGTGTGTTACTGGTAGCATATTTATGCTGCTCTAGCTCATCCCAGTTAATTTTGTTCAATTATTCTTTCAGCAGCTAATTATCTGATATACATTTAAATGTACACTAATTCTGCTCAAGCACCCATAGCTCTCTCCTTCTTTTAGTGACTTTCTTGCTAATCCCACAGTTTACACGCTATTCACTTTTGCTAGCTACCATTCTTTAGCTTAGCAGCTAGTGATGGCTTCTCTCCCTCCCTCTCCTGCTCTCTCTTGCCCGGTGTGTAAAATGTTAAGGTATTTCTCCGCCTCCTTTAGAGATAATGGTACATGTAATAAATGTAGTATATTTGCAGCATTGGCGAGGCTTAGTGAATTGGAAATGCGGTTCCGCACCATGGGAACTAGCTGCTGTAGTTAGCCAGCCCCCAGTAGCTGGTGCAGACCGACCAGAGGTAGCTCCTGTTAGCTGTCCTGTTAGCCGAAACTAGTGAGGCTGGGTGACTATCTGAAGAAACCATAGCCCTAAGCAGAAGCCCACGGTTCACCACCAACCTGTTCACGTTTCTAACAAGTTCTCCCCACTCAGTGACACACCCGCTGAGAAACCAACTCTGATTATTGGCAGATCCATTTTGAGAAACGTGAAGTTAGTAACACCAGCAACCATTCCTGGTATTCCTGGGGCCAGAGCGGGCGACATTGAATCCTATTTAAAACTGCTGGCTAAGGATAAGCGTAAATACAGTAAGATTGTTATTCACATCGGCAGTAACGACTCCTGTTTACGCCAATCGGAGGTCACTAAAATTAATGTTGAGTCGGTGTGTACATATGCAAAGACAATGTTGGACTCCCTTGTTTCTCCGGGCCCCTGCCAAACCTGACCAGTGATGGCATGTTTAGCCGCATGTCTTCATTCCGCCGCTGGCTGTCAAGGTGGTGTCCAGCAAACGATGTGGGCTTTGTAGATAACTGGCAGATTTTCTGGGGAAGACCTTGTCTGATTATTAAAGACGGCATTCATCCCACTTTGGATGGAGCAGTTCTCTTATCTAGAAATCTGACCAAGTTTATTATTGGACCTAAACCATGACAACCCAGAGTTGCAGTCCGACATGCTTCTCTGCGCTCCCAGAACAGTTACCCACCCAAAACACTTTAGTGATGGTGTGTGCCCCCCGATCACTTAAATTAATTAAATTAAAAGTTAACAGAAGAGGAGTTATACATAAAAATCTAAACAAACTTACCACAGCTAAAATAGCATAACAAAATAGGCAAATTAAATGTGGACTCTTAAACATTAGATCTCTGTCACCTAAATCTGTCCTAATGAACAAATCGTTCATTGGTACAGTTTTAATATCAGATTATCATATTGTGACTTATTTTGTCTTACTGAAACCTGTCTAGGTCTTGAAGAATATGTTAGCCTAAATTAATCTACTCGGCTCAAGCCTATTAATCAACCCTAAACCTAAACTAAATAATAACTCATTCAAAAGCCATTCTAGTATATAACATTGAAATTGGTAATTTAATAGTCTTTCCACAGAATCCTTCTTTATCGTACCATTATTTAATTACTTTTGGACTCCTATTACTGAACTACACGCCATTAGGCAAAATAATAATCTCTCTCCCGTAGTTTTGTGCTTTCTTGTCTCTCTCCTTGTGTTGCTTTCAGCAGGTATTTTTGCATCCGGAGCATCAGAGTCTGGATCTATGATTGCAAGGCACCTTCTGTTAATGCTCGACAACCGCTACTACAATTATTATTATTACTATTATTACCATTATTATTCCTATCATTATTATTACTATTATTATTTTATTAATATTACCACTACATTATTATTATTTTAAAATTCTATGTGGAATTTGCATTGTGCTACTGTATTCTCTCTCTCTCTCTCTCTCTCAACCTAACCGGCAGCTGGAGATGGCTGCCCACCCTGAGTCCGGTTCTGCTCGAGGTTTCTGGCTCTGAGAAGGAAGTTTTTCCTTGCCACTGTCGCCAAGTGCTTACTTACGGTGGGAACTGTTGGGTCTCTTGTAAATAATATTATAAAGACTATGGTCTAGACCTGCTCTATAGGTAAGTGCAGTGAGATAACTGCTGTTAAGAATTAGCGCTATATAAATAAAACTGAATTGAATTTGTTCTGATGAGCAATTGGTACCTGCCATCAATGTATGAATGTGTGTGAATGGGGTGAATGAATGAATTTAGTATAAAGCGCTTTGAGTGGTCGGAAGACTAGAAAGGTGCTATACAAGTACAGTCCATTTACCATTTATGTAAGAAGGGATCACTTCACTGCCAATATGGAGATGAACAATGATTACAGTGATTAATAAAGTACATATGACTTGTGAGTACTGTATTAAGATAAAGATAAGATAAAAAATTTGTTGTTTTCATGTTGCATCCTAAAAAAATAAAACAAGTGCTTTATTTCTACTCTAAACACACAAAATTAACATCTATGACACCAACGTTGTTGTTTTTTGTTTGACCGAAGTGGCACAAACACCAGATTGATCTTCACAGTCTTGTAATGGAGATGGAACATGACTAAACTTGAGAATCCACAATTTGGGCACGTCCTCATTTGCTACTCCTATTTTCCACAATAACAATGCCCATGTTCACACTATGGGTGTCTTAAATAGCAAGAAGTAGCACAGCTTTTTCCGAAGCCTTAGTTATCACACACATGACTACACATGGCTGAACTTTCATTTGAAGTAGGTTTCCCCCCTAACAAGTGAAGGATTTTCTTCAGGAAGGTTTCAATTGAAAGCTGTCAGACAAAGTTTACTGTTGTGTTAAAAAAAACATTTGATCCACTGGATTATGGGTTTAATTAGTTTATACATGAAACTAAGTCTAAGCATAAGCAGAATGGTAGTTAGAGAGGGTTGGGTTTGGGGGAGAAGGGTTAGGGTAAGGTATGGGTATAGGGTGGGGGATCAGGGTGGCATAGGGAGGTTCCCCACCTGGTCACACCTTGTTGCGATCTACTTGGGGGAAAACAGTGGTAAAACAACACATTTATGGATGCTTCAGACACAAACAAAATAAAGCATATGTTTGCATCAAATGACACCACCATATTTTCTATTAATGAAAACAAATGTAAAATATAAAAATAAATATATATATTTTGGTTGGTAGCAGACAACTGGGTGTGTAAATCCCAGTATAGACTCCACAATGGATTCAGCTACAGTATATCAGGCCATATGAGGAGAAAATAGTAGGTGTGATTGGATGCTGAATGTGCATGTTACTTTTGGAGGTAGCTTATCACTGAAGTAACACACAAATCAAGACTGTTGGTGATTATGTAATTGCACGCTGCTACTTCTCAGTCTCAACCAAAACATTAAATGAAAAGAGCAAATGCCAACAAAACAGGACTCCTGGGAGATTTTCTAAGTAATAATACTAATAATTATAAAAAAACAAATAGAAATATCATTCCAGCCCTGGAACCAAAACTGGATTATGACTAGCATCTGAAGCTGACATTAAAAGGCAGTATTGCAGTTTGCAGCATCAAATGCAAAATGCACCAAAAAGCTGCAGACCGTTCTCAACACTTGAGTGGTTCCAGTAGGTGAGATGACAGATTCACAGATTCGGCTTTGATGGGGATGCTGTGGTTAGTTGTCCTTGCCACAGGCAGTCGATCAAATGGATTGCAGGCAGAACAAGCTCCGGTGACATGCATGGTGAGTGAATGACAGTTATCTTTCAAACAGGACTTTCTAGTGGTAACTTTCTATTTGTAAGAACAATATAAAATCATAGCTATGGAGATCCAAAGTCAATATAAAATGAATAAATCAGACATCGTGAAATAAATATTTAAGTGTAAATACACAAATATATGTAATATAACCATGAAATTGAAAACATACAATACATTTTTAAAACTCATTATCATGAATTTATATTTCATCCTGCTTCCTTTCACAATCACAGAGATTACTGCAGGTCAGTTTAATTCAATGCCATTATGTTAAAATACCTTTTTCCAAAATCTGTTTTCATTTCACAACACAGCTTTTAAATTATAAAATCTTTGCCTGTCAATGAAGACAGAGAGGGCAGAGCCAGTTATGTGATTGACTGTCGCTTTGGTCCGAATGAGCCAACAGCCAATCACATAACTGGTTCTGCACTTTAGTCATAATTGACAGACAAAGATTTTGAGATGAAAACTGGCATTATTTCTTTAATAATGAACATTGAGTCTCCATATTAAACAGGTTGTCAGTTACTGACAAGTACTGTCTATGAGTTTCACCCATGAAAAAGTATTCACAAATGCAGAGGTGTGGAATCAAACCATATAAATATATCCCCATCTACAGTATGATGCTGAGTCGGACAGATGCGGGTTAAATAGGGTAGTGTAGAACAAACCGCATATAACTGGAAATGATGTGACAGTATGGTCATAGGGCAGTCATTAAAAATTATAACTAATAGCATACATGTCATGCAGTCTGTCTAATGTGCATGCTAAAATCACAGAGAAGATCGATCCCTGAGATGTATGCCCTCCTGGAGCAGCTTGCTTGTTACATTAGCGAGCCTCTGGTGAATTAATAATAGAGAATGTGAAATTGATGGTATCATTCCAGTCCAAGCAGAGCTGTGGCGAGGCTAAGTGCTGATGAGAACACCCGAACACATCAGAGGCCCGGGTAGATAAGGATGATGAACACGCAGGTGACATAGCCCTCTATAGCAGAGGAGAGCATGGAGGAAGGACTTTAGCTAAGCACATGAGGGTCAAGTACAGAAAGCTCTTAGATGAACAACAAGATGGGAGTGTCTCCCAGGCATAACAGTGCACACTGCAAAAAAAAAAAAACATCCTCACAACCAATTTCACCTCTAATACTGCATGTCTTACAGTCTTTTTAAGGAAAAGTACATTTTAAAGGTCCAGTGTGTAACATTTAGGAGGAGCAATTTCACTGCTAGATGCCACTAAATCCTACACACTGGACCTTTAACAGCTGATGGTGATACATCTTGTAATTCTGAGATGACTTTGCTGTTTGGCTCCTTTTATAATCACCATTTAGCCCTTTTAATCAACAATGATGCAGAAAGAAATTCAGTGAAGATGAGGTGCTTTTCCACTGACTGGAGCCTTTAGACCAGAATTGTTTTGAGAAAAAATGGCATTGTTCAATGTAGGAAAAACCACTTAGGTACAAGTATTTGACATTATATTTGTGTCTCAGTTCCGAATGATGGGACAGTTTGAACAGAGTTTTTGCATGCACATAAATTATATTTTGAGCACAGAATGGATATTTTATTTGTTTGTTTAAATTCTTCTTTGTTTATAATTTCTCTACATAAGTAATAAATTATTAAAATTTTCATATCTGTGCTCGAAATGTCCAACCGCCCTCTCAGAATTGAGGTGCAAATATAATTCCATACAGTAGGCAGTAGAAAGAGGTTTAATCATCTTCACAGAATAACGTGAGGAAATTACTTGTTTTTGCAGTGTAAGCCATGTATGTTTTCTCTCTCACATAAATACACACAGACAAGATGAGAGAGGGAGAGGAGGCATTACCCCATGAAGCTCCTTCAAAACGATCCCGGCACAGAAACAGGGAGAGGACCATGTCAATAAACACACTGCACAACACCACAACACTCACACACACTTTATGCTCTTCCATGAGTTGTTCAGGATTTTAGTTCCACCTTCCCTCTGCTCCTGTTAGAAGATTAGAGATTTGCTGCAATTTTCCTGCTTGTTGTGCTGATGTTCACATCCCTGATTTGTATATCTATTTTCAATTATTAACAAATTATTAAAGTGATTAGCAGACTTAGACTAAGAGAAAGAGCTGTGACCAGCAGTAAATGTTACAGCCTCTGCCATAACCTCAGTATTTTCCTGTTTTCCCTGTCTGTCTTTCTGTGTCTTTTGTGTCTGTGTGGTGGGCGTGGCATCCCTCTCTCTCTCTCTCTCTACTGGCTCCTGATTCTCTGTTCATCCGACACACCTGCTCCAAGCCGCACACCTGCAACCCATCCACTAATCAATGCTGCAGCATATCAACCCTGGTTTGGTTGGTCTTTCAACCCATGTTGCTAGGATTGGCAACCAAGTGGATCTGGTTTCTTTGCAACTCTCAAGTACAGCCCCGGTGCTCCAGCCCAGTCAGCCTGCCCCTGTAGCCACCGCAGCTGCCACGTCCAGAGAGCCCTTTGTTCCAGCACCAGAGCGTTATGCCGAAGACTTCGGTTTGTGTAGGTCTTTTTTTTAATGCAATGTTCCCTTGTCTTTAAACAACAGCCTTCCACTTATGCTACTAATAGATCCAAAATTACGTATATTATGGGGTTGCTTAGTGGTAGCACTTTAGCTTGTGCCACAGCTGTTTGGGAGAATAAACCTACCATTAGCTCCTCATTTGTTAATTTCATTGCTGAGAAGAGGAAGGATTTTGACCTAAAGATGCTGCTAGACATCTTCTCCATATCTGCCAGGTCTTACGTAGTGTTGCTGAATATTCTGTTGAATTTAGGGCCATAGCTGCTGATTCTGGGTGAACAATAGCTTGCTGCAGGGTTTTTATTTCTTAATGGGCTCAATGAAATCATTAAGGATGAGTTAGCTGCTAGGGACGATACAACACCCTAGATGCCCTAATCTCCTTAGCAATTAAAATAGACAATCGCATCTGAGAACGACGTAGGGAGAGAGCTAATCGTCTCTCAGTTGCTTCCACTTAACATTTTTCCATCCACCTATTGCAAGAAATGCTCTCCCTACTCTCTCCACCTGTTGTCCGCCCAACTGTCAATACCTCCCCATCAGCCTCACAAGGAGAAGAGTCCATGCAGTAGGTGGAATGACTACGTATGAGGGCCGTAGAATGTCTCTACTGTAGTCAAACTTGCACCCTCAGGCCACAAGGGGAAGCACACCAGTGGGAGTACTGGTGAGTCAAACTTCCTCTTCCCCTTTTATCACGTATGTGATTTCAAGCCAGTGTCTGAAATAAGGAAAACTTACCTTGGCATGCCTTAGACAATTCAGGCGCTGATGAGAATTTCATGGATGAAGCAGTAATAACAAACCTCTGGCTACTCTGTTAAATGCTAATGCCCTGGATGGAAGACTCCTGGCTCGAGTACCTGACAGACCTGTCCGGTGCGCCTCATTCTCTCTGGGAATCGAGAGTTAATCAGGTTTCACCTCATCGCATCACCATACACTCCGGTAATACTTCAGCCCTGGCTTTGACTGCATTAACATCCATATTGACTGGACTTCTGGCAGGGTCATAAGTTGGAGTTCATTTTGTCATTCCTCTTGCCTGCCTAGTCTCACCCTATGCCCCTGTATTGACTATCAAGGTTTGAACAATATTATAGTTAAGAACAAGTACCCACTACCCCTGATGAACTCTGCCTTTGAACCCCTTCACGGAGCCACCACATTCACTAAACTGGACCTGAGAAATGCCTACCACCTGGTTCGGATCCGAGAGGGCAACAAGTGGAAAACTGCTTTCAACACTGCCCTTGGTCATTTCAAGTACTTGGTTATGCCCTTCGGTTTGACCACTGCCCCTACAGTCTTCCAGGCTCTTAATGAGGTGCTCTGGGACCTCCTGAACCGAACTGTTTATATATTTGACATCCTGATCTTCTCTCTATCAACATCACAGAACATGTCCGACAAGTTCTGTAGCGGCTTCTCGAACATGCTGTTTGTGAATTCCATGTCAGTTCTGTGAGCTTCCTGGGTTTCATCACTGAAGGTGGGCAGGTGAAGGCGGACCCAGAGAAGATACAGGCAGTAGTTGACTGGCCGAAACCCACCTAGGCT
The DNA here is from genome assembly GCF_020085105.1 of Siniperca chuatsi. Classification (NCBI taxonomy): domain Eukaryota; kingdom Metazoa; phylum Chordata; class Actinopteri; order Centrarchiformes; family Sinipercidae; genus Siniperca; species Siniperca chuatsi. The sequence goes on along the minus strand of NC_058046.1, from coordinate 30,230,106 downwards.
AAGCAACTTCAATAGTTCCTGGGCTTTGCAAATGCTACCAACGCTTCATTTGAGATTACAGCTGTGTGGCTGCACCTCTGACCAGACTCGCCTCCCCAGCTGTTCACTTTTTCTGGACCACTAAAGTAGAAAATGCTTTTCACCACAGCTCCAGTTCTGTTCCAGCCTGATCCCCAGTAACACTTCATTGTAGAAGTAGACTCATTTGGCACAGGAGTCAGCAGTTCAGCACAGATCAGAAATTACATCACCGCTTTTCTCACAGCTTGTCTCCTGCTGAACACAACTATGACGTGGGAAATGGTAAGCTGCTGGCTGTGAAGCTCACTCTGGAGGACTGGAGGCACTGGCTTGAAGGAGTGGAACATCCCTCTTATTGTTTGGACTGACCATAAGAACCTTGCCTATCAGGCAGCTTAACATCTGAACTCCAGCCAAGCTTGCTGGGTGCTTTTTTTTTTTTAAATTGTATTTATTTTTTTGGTTCAGTTCAGATTCACTATCGACCTGAGTCTAGAAATGTTAACCCTGACGCTTTCTCGCCAGTTTGCCTCCAAAGAAGCTCCTTCAAACCCAGACTCAATCCTTCCTTCCTCCTGTGTTCCTCCCCTTTGAGGCTTATCTGGGCTATCAACCCCTTTCTTCCCTATCCAAGAAGGTGAGATTGCAGTTCCATCAGTGCAGGCTCAACTCAGTCTTTGCCGCCAGATTTGGAAAGAGCTGTTATCTCCACACTGCCGACAGCTAGCTGCACCTCGCCAACCTCCACAGGATTCCAGAACCCTCCTACCAACAAGGTCAGAAAGTTTGATTAACAACTCAAGTTAGTTACCCAGATCATGAGGATACCAGTACTTCATTGACGGGGAGGGATATGGTCTGGAGGAACATACATGGATCCCTTGAAACCTCATTCTGGATCCGTCCTCGTCCAGGACTCTCATTGGGCCCATCCTGACGAACCTGGGGGTTTGCATGGAGGCTTTCTCTACTGGCTCCTGATTCTGTTCATACGACACACCTGCTCCAAGCCACACACCTGCAACCCATCCACTTCCACTCATCGCCAGATCATTGTCTCAACCACTATGGTAGTTCATGTCCCCGGCTCCTTAAATTGTGTATTCAAGTGTCTCGGCTCTCTTGTGTTCGTGGTGACCTTGCTAATTTTGATCTCTTTGTGCTCAGGATCATACCCTGCCTGCCAGCCTCACCGCCACGCTCACTACCAGCCTTGGACTCTGCTTTGCCTCATCTCCGCCCATGGCCTCCCTCAATTCCCTCGGGCTTCATCACCTGACTGCCTTCCCTCAACCTCACTTTATCCCTGGAAGTCTGGTCAATAAATTATTTTCTCAAGTCCATCCCATGTCTGTGTCCGCGTCCGCATTTAAGTCCGCCTAGGGAATCGTCACAGTAAAGGCCAAACTGTTGCGTTAATAGATTAAAGTATGTATAATAGCCTTCATCCCTAAAATAGTGTTTAGATGATTTTTGTTATAAGCTTAATCACATTCATACACATTTGAAAAGAACATGAAATGACATTGTAACATCAAGAATAAAAATACTAATGTTAAAAATAGTATAAATAACTGTCAGAGTTGAATTACAAATATCTGTCATAAAATGTCACAAATCACCATATTGATTATGTATAATTCTAGCTCTTTGAATTCACACACTCAACTGAGTGGATCCATTAAATTACATTTGCATAACACATGAAGTTCAGAATCTAGTGGATTGGCAGAGTGACAGGATTTCACATTTGTTCACAGAACTTGACTTATAAGACATAATCACTATTTTGCACTGGCTTTGCCCTGTAACAAGAGCCTTGGCGATCTTTAACAGTAGAGTAAGATGAGCTCATAATTTGGTAAAGTAGCCCCAGTTTATTGTTTAAATATACCGTTCCTTTTTCTTCGAATGGACTAGATGTTGCAAGGTATATTTCTGCCCCCCACAGTCCACATTACACATGTCATTTCTTATTGAAGTTTGGCATATACATATATTACACCTGACAAACCAGATTAGACCACCAGTCACCAGCCGTATCCATTAAATCTGATCAGGATTAACTATTTACAAATTGGAGACATTTTATGACAAAAAGGTAGGAGATATTGAACTTACGAAAATGCAAAAGCCACCAGCGCCCCACTGACCACTATGAAGTCCAGAATGTTCCACAGGTCTCTGAAGTAGGATCCAGGATGAAGCAGCAGGCCAAGGTCCACCATCTAAACCAAAGACACCACTGTTGTGTTTTCTATTTACTTTTTAAATTTTACTTCATGCTGTTTTTGTTTCATTTGATAACATTTTATTTATTTCAAATTAAGCCAATTTTGATATGGAAATGTGTTATTAGGCCTATATTAATGATTAGTGATTGATTATCCTATAATATTTATATCTTGAATTAAGTATATAAATTGTTCATTTTGAACTAGAAATGAGTTTAGTTTATATTTAAATTTGTATGAAAATACAGTGGATTATTAATAAAGGAACAGTAATGCAGCCTGATATCCTAAGTACATCACAATGGTCAGTGATTGTGTCCTCTCCATATATCACTTAAGTACTTTCAGTAAGTAGAATATGTAACTAGTCAGCAACTCAATTCTGATATAATCAAATATATAGTCATCAAAGACTATGAAGTCATCAGGTTATTTTATGTGTATTTATCTGCATGATTACCTTGATCACCATTTCAAAAGTGAAAACACCGGTGAAGGCATAGTCAAGATATTTGAGCACCTGCAAAAGAGACTCAATCAGTGCTGAAACAGATGACAGAAAAATTAAGAAACTTATTATCCTCTGGGGTCATGGCAAATCATGCTGTGTGTATAATAACCATGTATATCATATCAGTCTGTAGGTTTGTGTTCCCTGTTTTAGGCACTGCATGTTAATGTGTTAGTATTGAACACCAGAGTCAATGATTTACTAAGGGAAGATATTGTATCTATGTTCTCATTACAGACAAATTAACTACAGCCAAACTCCACACTAACAAGAAAATAATTCAGGATAAAACACCTTTTTAAAACACAGTTTTTGTACATGTGAATGCAGTGAATATTACTGTGTGGATGTGTTTGTGTAAAGTTCATGTACGCTATGTGTCTCACATTGTTGCGAGGGGCATTCGTCCAGACAGGGTCTTCTGCTGCCAAAGCTATACTGCTCATAGCAATGACAACCAGGATGGACATCTCAAAATAACGCAGAGTCACAATGTAGTGACATAACCGCCTCACCCTGAGGAGAGAGGTAGGTACAGACAGAGAGAAGGAGAGAGGAAGAAGTAGAGAAACAGTAAGTAGTAGACACAGATATAACAAAGATTGGGTTGTCTCCTCACTATTTATTTGCTAAAAAACACCCATAGGTCTAATGCAAGGATCAAAATAAAGCCAGGCTCTCAGTCACTAGACCTTCATCAAGGAAAATGTTTAACAAAGACAAATTTGGGAGCGCCTTGGTAGCCGAATGGTTACAGCGCATGCCATATAGCCGTAACGTCACTTGCCGGAAACCTTTGTTGCATTTTATGTCCCCCTCTCTCTCCCCCCATCTTCTGTCTGCCTCTTCACTCTCAATCTGTCCAACAGATTGTGCCAAATAAATTATATTAAAAAACCCAAATCTTAAAGCTTACAAAAACCCAAATCTTAAAGCTTACAATGACACCAAATAGCGCACCTATCTTGCACCTTAGCAGTGTGTCAAGACTGCAGTCTTCTCAGAACAAATAACTAGAAAAGAAAAGCAAAAGTAGAATATAATGGTAGAAATAAAGCAACAGTGTAACAGGTAAACATCATGCAGACAAATTGCATGCATCGAAAACAATTTCAGCAGTAATCTCAAAGAAAATAATATGAATTACTACATATTGCATAAAAAATAATACATACATGTCATATACACTGAGTGAAGAAATACCAGGATCTATGCAATATACAAACATTAGAAGAATATAGGAAGGAAACCTATACATACGACATCTATTGCATGTCTGTCTGTCCTGGGAGAGAAATCTTTCCTCTGTTGCTCTTCCTGAGGTTTCTTCCCTTTTTTCCCTGTTAAAAGGGTTTTTTTTGGGGGGGGGGGGTTCCCCCATTCAAATCGAGGGTCTAAGGACAGAGGGTGTTGTATGCTTGTCCAGATTGTAAAGCCCCTTGAGGCAAATTGTGATTTGTGATACTGGGCTGTATAAATAAAACTGACTTGAAAACATTATTGTGATTTAAATGCTATTCAGAATACAGTATGAATCAAATTTATATATACAGGCTTACTAGAGGCTGCAGCTATGTATGAAACCTGAAAATTTGACTCTGTAAATATAACTAGATACTGTAGACACATTGTTTCTACTATGTGCTGCAGTCATAAATATAGTTCATCTTATCAGCACACAGAACAGTGGAGAGCCTTAACCTAAAATTACCAGCGTTCCTGTTAATGTCCGAATTACTATGTGTGTGTTGGCATAGTTAATTAACAATGTGTATGTGAAGGTTTATGAGTACACCTAGGAGATGGTCACTGGTAGTGAGAGGCACTGGTCTCTTGAGGAGGTGCAATGCTTTATTAGAAGGGAAAGCAGACAGGGGAGGTGGACTGATAGTAACAACACACACAGGCTTGCTAAACCTCAGCAATCACTGTGGTGTAGGATTGGTTGATTGCTGGTATTGATATGATGATATGCTAGTTTATAGATATGACTCCATAAATAAAATAACTAATATCACCCAACCTCTCCATGGTCTAAATTCCATTGCATGTGGGAGGTCACAGTGAGGTGAAGAAGTAAACGAAGGAGGTTGAGGTGACTCACGGATTGGTCTGTCCAAAGATGAACATGGAACTGTAAGGCAGAATGGGTTTGGGTCCACTTTGACCTAGATCCTCCAGGGTCTTCTCATTCATGGGCATTGTCTCACTGTCAATACTGTTCACTGGGAAGACACATAGTTTGATTACAGCAATGCAGGCCAGGGTCATGACACTCACACTTGACTACTAAGAGACCTCTGTCACCAAATATAGTAGGTAATTTACATTGGGCTCTTGACTTAACTAATTATTGACATGTCTTCAGCGTCATTTTCAGCAGGTATTTCTGCCTCCAGAGTCTGGATCTATGATTGTGGGCCACCTGCTGCCCCATGTTCCTGCTCAACACCCGCTGCTACAATTATTATCATTAGTCTTATTACTATTATTATTCCTATCACTAATCATTCCTATTATTATAATTTTATTCATATTAATATTACCACTACCATTACATTATTATTATTTTAAAATTCTATGTGGAATTTATATTGTGCTTCCCTCGCCCCTGCTCTATAGGAAAAGTGCAATGTGATAACGTCTGTTATGAATTGGCACTATATAAATAAAATTGAACTGAAAAAAGTGTGGCATTGAATAACAACCCCCAACAATTGTCTATTCGTCTAAACATCTAATTTATTGTCCTCAAAACACCACTGGAGAATAAATTAGATCTCTTCTTCCACCTCTGCTAGTCACAGTCTGACACAAAGAAAGAATCTTCACCGTTGCCATTTAACCAAGGTCAAGGCTCTTTGAAATGGATGCTGTCAGACTCCAGCTACCTACATGTTTTGATCATGTCCCTGTTTACACACTATTGGTTTTATTACTACTGCTTTATTTTGGGTAACCCTTACTCTTGTACTCTAAAGTCATATGAAAGACCTTTTGGCTGTGTCCTCGATTTTTTCTGTTCTTCCCACTCACCATTCATGGATTAGAGACATTTTTCATTTTGTTAAGTTAGAGAAAATTTGATGTACAGTGAGAGGGTCATTGGTGAGGTGCCCCGGTGGTCTAGCGGTTAAGGCACCAACCATTGACGGCAATGTTCCCAGTTTACGTACAGTACCTTTGTTGCATATCACTTCCCATCTTTCTTTCCCCTCATTTCCTGTCATCTCTCAACTGACAGCTATAATAAAGGCATAAAATGCCAAAAAATAATAAAAAGGCTCATCTGCTATTAGTAGTAGACATGGGGACCAAAAGCTGAGAAACTGACATTCCCTGTCATCTCAGACTGACAAGAAAAGTTTCAGTGCAGACTCTGACTCCACAGCCCTTATGGTCCAAGTCTGGAGCAGATCCTGGCAGTGTGCACTTCAAGAGGGTGTCTCAACCTTCCCAGGCGTACAAACAAACAAATTATTTAATACGCTATTTAGCAATGGTGTCAGCATGTTGGTCGCCCTGAGATGGTGTTCCTTTGGTTCCGAGTTGTGTAGCCCTGCTTGCAGGTGTACTTAGTTTTGTTTTTATTTGTTTTTTTTGACATGTTCTTAACCTTATCTGCTTTATTTCTTATGTCCTTCAAACTTGAATTGAGGAAACAGAGTTCAGAAAAGAACTATATTTTCCCATGGTAATATTTGACACTCATCTGTTTAAGCGTTACCTCACCGTGCGCTCTTCACAGTAAATGATATCTGCTCTGTACTTAGCATAGTGTACTTGCTTTAACTGTAAGTGGCTATGGAAAAAGAATTTCAAACTGCCATGGAGGTAATCTTAGTCATATTATGTGTGCAATCTGGAGGCCTCAGTTGGTACTGACTTTGTATAAGGGTGGTCTCTCCAGGTGGGGAGGTGATAGTCACAGGAGGAATTTGGATTGAGCTCTGGCCAGTTCGTTTGACATTCCTCTGGTTGTCTGAGTCCTCTGGTCGGTCAGGAGGCCAGTTGCCCCCCCCAGGGCCCTGCTGGGGGGAGATAGCTAGGGACTCCCCTTCTGAGTCACCAAACCTATCCCTAGAACAGAGATAACATCTTACATATTAATATATAATATATTTTCAAATAATATCTCACACTGATGGCCTGGGGGGTGCTACTTGCCACCACTGTCAGTGACATTTCATTTGACTTAACAAAGGCTGATAGATCTGGCTAAACATTTATAGACCAGTAGAAACACAATTTGCAGGGTCACTGTAAAAATATTGAATATCAGAAATGTATAGTAAATCCAAATCCAAAATCTTTGATGATCTCTATCAGCACTCCAAAATTATTAGAACAGTGATCTACTTCAATTGTTTTACTTTACTATCACGAGAGAGGCCACTGAACTGACTACGCATTTGAGCACTTTGTCGTTACAAATTTCAAGTCATGTGGCCTTGTGCTTACTGTTCCTGCTGCCACATGTCTAGGTCATCTATATGTATTACTGACTGAAGATAAATTAATTCGATTTTTATTTCCTATATTATTTTTGTAGAATTACAAATGCTATAACATTATGGTTGACTATGCATCGACTCTTTTAATACTCTTGAGCCCCCCTGACACATTCAACTGGCCAAGTCAGTCATCTGACCTCAATGTAACTGAGCATGTTTTACTGCATAAGACCAGACTGAAGAAAAAAAGGTAAGATACCAAGTGTCTGCTGATGTCAATGTGCTGTAGACTATAGATAGTCATTAATACAAAGAATTTACAACCAAGTACTAAATATAATGACTTATTTAAGTTTATGTTAACTTAATGCAAAATTACTCTCTGCCTCCCCCAAATTGTAGGGCACTACTGTTAATCTGTTGTGGATGCAAACACCCTCAAATTAAACCTGAGAGTCAGCACTTTAACCTCATAGTTATTGTTTCATTTCAAATCAAATGTACTTGAGTACAGAGCTAATTCTTTCTGACTGCACAGTATTATTAAACAGAGGTGAAAAGCTGAAACTGAATCTGTAGTTGACCACTGTTAGCTTAAATGTGCTGGAGTACTTCAAAGTCAGTGTACAGAGAAAAAAGTATCGACCATGTAGCATTTTTACCTGTGACTGTTGGTCTTCTCTCTCTCATTGGACTTCTCTCCTTCAGCTGTGTCTTGGCCCTTGGATCCATGAGTCAGATGTCTCCTCCTCTCTCCATTGTCATCACTGTCTCCTCTGGAATTCCTATCCCCATCCCTGTTAGACGAACGTCCATCTTTGTGGCGGAATCTTCGCTCTCCCCTCCCTCCACTGTTCACTGTCCCGTTGCCCCCTCGGGGCTGCCGGTGTGAATGATGATGGCGATGCTGTCTCTCACTCATGACACCTCCACCTGTGCTATTGTCCACTGAGTTCTGATGGTGATGCCTCCTGCCTCCCTCTCGGCTGCGGGACCGCTCACTCTTCCCCTCTTTATACTGGCTACCGCCGTAGTCTTTGGGGCGGCTGTGATGGACGTGGTGAAACCTGTCTTTACTGGTGTCACCGTTATCATTTGTCTCCTCTCTCATTCTGGCCCGGTCCCTTTCTCTGTGCCGGTGGTGGCGGCGGGTCTGGTGAGGAACAGGAGGAGGAGGGTCGGCGGTAGTCTTGGCCTCCTCTGGCATGCAGGGCTTATGATGGAGGTGCTGGTGGCAGCCCAGCAAAGGCCCATCGCGAGGTTCAACAACCAGTGGCCGGTCAAGGTGGGTCTTCATGTCGGGCCGGATATGGAGGGCTGAGGACAGACGGAGACGCTCCTCAGGCTCCAGCTCACTGTAGAGGGCCTCGCAGCTCGCCCGATTCTGCCTCCTCAGCTGGTTGGCCCTCTGCTCCCACACTGACATCGTCTTCACTGACTTTTGCTGCTCCTTACTAGGGAGGGGCAGAAAAAACAGACAAATCAAAACCACTGAGATTGATATTACCATATAAAATTCTGAGTAAATCATTTTCTAAACCCTCTACTTTGATGTCAGCGACACAGTTTTGTCACAACAGTTGTCATTTCTACAAAGGATATAAGAATTTCCAATGGATACACTGACAAGTATGGTTTTCTTTTAGGTGTGACACATTCAGCATGTATGTACTTTACCCTTCCTGACTTCATGGCACATAAAAGCAGCAGTATGTTTCATTTTACATCTCATGATGGCACACATAGTCCCTACATGCTGAATGATATTATAGTGACCATGGTGCAATGGAGCTTTCAACACAACAAACCACTGGGTCAATTTATCAGTCTACTATAGAGAGAGCCCACCCATGGATATGCATGGCCGCATTACCATGCTTTGACATGCTACTTTTTTTCTGTCAATGTCTGTGTGTAATGCAGTACTTTGAAATGACTGAATGCATGCACTTTTGATACTGTGTGAACTAAAAACAATGCTATCTCTTCACCTGATTTCACTGTGAGAAATGACATGTTATAATGCCATCTCTTAATGTGGCATTTCATCAGAGAAGTCAATCTGTCCACTACACAGATTAGGAACAGAAAATAACTTTATCCCATGTTCTCAATGTTCCATCATCCTGCAGTTGCATTCTTCGTACTCACCTTCTACATATGTAAAACTTCAAGAGCAAGCACACTGCTAAGAGGATAGACAACATGGGACTGGACTAACTGAATGAACAAAAAAGCCTGTAAGACTGTGTGTATGACAAGAATGCAGACCAGCTCTGCTATATTTATGCAGACTCGCTTTCAAGAATGTAAAAAATGAGAACATGATTATGTACGACCACCTTGCTAGTAGGCAGTTGGGTTTACCTCAGGTAGTGATGGCCGGGGGTGCAGACATAACTCCTACAAACACATAAAGGGAGCAACATTGAAATAAATAGAGGTAGAGAAAGAACTTCAAAGGGACAGAAACAGGTTACAGACAAAAGCACAGAGGATGCAAATAAGCTTCAAGAAACTGACAAGGGGACAAACATGTACAGTAGAAACACAAAATGATACAAAAACCCAAAAGAAATTGTTTTTGCTGAGAAGAAGCAGGGAAATGATGGGGACGGAGACAAAGATACGGAACAATGAATACAAATTTGTGCTACTACAGTGTTAAAAAGCAGTGGAATGTTTGGCTCGCCTGATTGTTGTATTTCATAGCATTACTTTCTATATCTCACTACGTGCAGGGGTGGGGGTGGGTTATCTCATACTGAGACATCTCACTCATACTACTCAGAGAACCGGGGTTACACAAGTAACTAATGAAACATTTACCTATTTACAGGTGACATCTGTGACTGTGTGATTGGTGTGTGTGTGTATCTGCTACTGAAATCTACACTTCAGAGCATCCGTCCAGTGGACCCAATCTGTCCATCTCAGTTGTTTGAGCTACAATGTACAGAGTTTTTATTTATTGAAAATGAAATTCTGTCTTTTAGGCAGTTGGACCCACAGTATCTGCCAAGGAACAATATGCCCTAATGCTATTTTATAATTGGATAGTTGGAGAGTGATGATGTGTGATCTAATCTGAGACTAGGATGGTAAACCCCCTTTTGCTTGCTGGCAATAATACCAGCATGCAAGTAGCACAATAAGCAAACTCTATGTGGGCTGTCTTAATGTCACTTATTAAAGGTGCTACAACAATTTTGGATGTAGTATAGTAAAGTGTAAGGAATCTGGTACTGTTATTATTGTTATTGGGTAATCAATGTACTTACACACAGTAGATACTGTAACACTCATCTGATGACCAATTGAAAAGCTACTCTACAGCTTTCTACTAATTTGTCATGGTTATTAAGTTAGTATGGCTTCTTTTAGTGTTTTTGTTGCATGGAAGATAGAAGTTACATTTAAAGATAGTGAATATGGGAACTAAGTTGTCATTATTCTATATTTTTCTTATTGTTAACAAATCCAATGAAAAGACCAAAACCAACAATGTATTAGTTTGTCTCTCAATACTTCTTTACTTCCCTACCCTGTCTGTGGTTCTCAGCTCCGAGGCCATTGGTTGCTCCTGCAACGCCTCAAAAATATAAAGCTAACACGGCAGCAATAACATAAAATACATATTTACAACCAGCCTGGGAAAATTAATCACAGTTGCAAATATACATAATAACACATACAATATGAACAGTGACATCTTGAAATCTACAGAAGGAGATTTGCAGACACTAAAAAAAATAATTCTCAGACAGATGGATGTCAGTCACAAACAGATACCATGATCACTGACACAGACACTCTTGACACCTGTAGATCACAGATAAATAATAAAAACAGAACATAGGAATAGAAATACTGAAACACAATTGGATGACAAATGGATAATTCACACAGAAGAATGACATAATGATGACACCAGAAGAAGATAGGGTTTGGCAGCTGAAGAAAAGGGATGAGAGAAGGGTAATGGGAGGATTTAAAAATTGTAACAGAGAGGTAATAACTCACAGTGAGTTAACGCTGCAGATGGATGAGCTGCTAGAGTGTGCGTTACCTCGACTGCGTGTTAGAAAACTGCACATGCACAAAACAAAAATGGGGGAGGGGGAACATCATATAGGATGAAGTAAGAGAAACAGCCAGACACTATTCGACATTTCTGTCTTCTCTGTGTCCTATAGCCTCCCATCACATTTCAGTGTAATGCACAGTCAAAGTTCAGAAACACAAGATTGAGACTGAACCAGAAAGGAAATGTCAGCCAAATGGACCATCAGGGACATTTTGACTGCCATAGTGACAGTTTATTCAGTTTTTATACTAAAATGAGCAATACTATTAAAGCCCAGCTGTGAGAGAGTTGGGTTGTACTAAAATCTATAAACAAGCAAACTTTCACTATAACTACTGATGCGAATAGCAAATTTAATTTTATATTTGTGGAGGTAGAGCTGCTCTGGATACAAGAGTAATATCATGGGTGGAGCTGAAAAAACCCCAACATAATGTATGCTATTTGGATAGATATTGAGGTCAGTATCAAAAGCACATAAATGTTGAAACCCGATTGCAGTAGATAGTAAATGTCAGTTTGTGTGGTGACACAGTATATTGTTCTGCTACAGGCAGTCATTTCAGTCCATGAATATGGTCAAGTCTATTGATGTGAGATCAGGTGAATTTGGCATCTTTTGATTAAAAAATTGGTATAATGTGGCTTTACTGATGGCAAAATGGCCCGCTGTGTTTCTGTGTATAACAGAACTTTTAGATTTAGAGTTCATTTAACTGGCCCCACTTAAAGTGCAACTGATCTCAGTTGTGGTTTAAATGGGCCAGAACTTACGCTGACACTAAGTCAGTCTGTTTTCCAAACCAGTTGTCTAGTAGCCCTTGTATTAGGTTTGGAGTTGGTAAAGAAAACTTTGATGACGAACTTGCGGGACTTAAAGCTACATTAATATTTTTATTTTGTTGGCCACTTTTAGGCAGCTGAACAAGCCAAACCCACAACGCTGACATATTACCTTATAAACTTGTTATGGCGAACATGTTAGCAGTTGCATATTTACAAAATCAGCAAACATGGAACAACATTAGCATTCATTTGGAGTTGTGTTTGTGTCCAACTGATAAATGTAAGTCCAGTATTCACTCTCCTTTTAGATCTGGTTTGGTCTTCACCAACTCCTGAGAAAAATATCTGGCTTTTTAGCTGCTAAATACTCCACTATTTTCACCAGCTATTTGCTAACTTTGTCTGTCTGCTGCTTGGCCGTGAGTTTATCAGAGCTTTTTCACTAAAAACAGCTGTCTGCTGCTGTTGGAAACCAGGCTGATGAGAGTGGAGTATGTTGACTGTAAAACCAAAACAATGAGATAAAAGATGCTTAAAAGCTCCATAGAGCTGAGAGGAACTGCAGAGTCGAGTGATAATTCTCTGTAAATTTGTCACTAAGAGCAACTCCTTTTACATTACACAGTCATTTGATCTATTGTTTATATAAAATGATAAGTGCAACTTAAAATACCATAATAAATTAAGTTAAGGTCACTTAACTACCAAATTTCCCTCCTTCCCAGTCAAAGAAAATAAAGTCACACACTTACTAATTTAAGTCATTTTGTCAGGATCTATTTTGAAGAATCCTGAAATTCTGATATATTAAAATGTACTTAAACAGTGCATGTCCATCATTTGAATGAGCCAGCACTTCGAGATTAAAGGTGTATTGTTATTCCTTTTTCCAAACCTTCTACCTTGCCATTCAGCTTTGCCACATAGGGTGGCTACCATGTGCTCCAACAATGCTCAGGATGTCTCTTTGACTCCACTCCTGAGGTTCAACTCCACCAATGAGATTATTTATGCCTCCAGAGCAGCACTCTTATGTTACAGTGTTACACAAATGCTACGTATACAAATGAGCCTTAGCAGGTAATGCATGATAACACAGTGTGTTACATAATACAGAACAGTATACAGAACAGTATCTTTCATTCATTAAGAATGGTAAAGGAATTTATTTGAAACAAAAATAAAATTATACGTTAATTCCCGGTTGGAGCTACCTGGTTAAATAACTGTGTGGTTTTGAAGGTGAGGTATGCGATTCTGGAGAAATCCAATACCATGACAAATACCATGATATAGAGCGAACAACGACACAGCAAGTAATGTAACTAGACGGTTTCCCAGAGCCAGCACACCAGCTCCAGACAGTGATACTCACAACTCTCTACTATAGCAAACATCACAACATCATATCTTGGCAAACTAGGAAGTAAGCTGAATGTCCGTGGGTAAGTAATTTAACTTTACCTGACATACAAATCATGGCTGGAATGGCTAGAATAGTGTTGTGTGGCTCGGTCTGAGCCACTTTGTTTCCCATTTTCAGAGCCAGGGCTGTGTACAAACACTGGATTTTTTTTCAGCGCACACATAGAACGGACAGCTAGTGGACCGTGAGGAGAAATTAGCTGAATTTGACAAAAAGACGTGTATCGGATTAGGATCACATACCCCACCTTTAAGTGCCCATTGTGGTTGCATGTCAAAAATATAATGGGATATCATGGACATACTATCTGTGTAAGAGGGTGTAAAATATCTATCACTTCAGTTGTGAGTAGTATTTTGTCTGTTGATGTTATGATTTTTCTTAGGGACCCTGCAGAAATATACAGCAGAGGTCATTTGGAAGATGGAAAACAGAGATCTGCCTTGTGAAGAAAAGAATGTGTGTGGTTGAGGAAATTAACACTGACTACCACTGAGACAGTGACTTTGCCCCTCCCTACTACCACTGTGCCCTTGATCAAGACCCTTAACCAACCGCTCCAGCGACTCAGTGTGTGAATGTGAAGGCTGTTCCTGCAAAAGAGAGGCTTCCCTGAATAAATAAAGGTTAAAAAAAATCTGATTAGGTTGTCTATGTTTGTGTAAATTCAGACATATAATAAACAGGAAAAATACTACTATGTAGAGATTCTATATATTTAGGCTATAAGCAGAATGTAAATGCTATTCGCTCCAGCCCTGGATTGCTCTGTGTGTATTATTATATTGAATTATTGAATTATTCAGTGCACAGCTGTTTATTTTATTTTTGCCTTTCTTTTGTATTTGTTATTCACATTTTTTAGGCTAGGGTTAAGGGTTTGTGCTTCAAGGAAAAAAAATATCTGGGCACTGAATAATGGGGCAGGATGGAGGGAATTGCATATTAAAATTCTTTATATGTGCATTCTGCAAAGTGTATTGACAGCTTGGTACACAGAATTCCTTTTCTGTGGATGCGTGATGAGTGAGAAACCCCCCCAGAGATTTCAGTAAGCAAGAACAAAAATTAGAAGAGGTTGACTTACGCTGTGATAGAAATGTTAGTGGCCGACATGGGGCTGACCTCCTTTACCTCCTTGGCCTTCTGGAGTGCAAGCTTCTTATTGATGGCCTCCTCTTGCTCCTCTTCATCCTGGACAGCATGTGCAAAAACAAACTTACATACATACATCACATACAGCAAGTCCTTTTAAAGGTTGTGGCCTTTATGTAACATTATGATGACCTTATCTGTGGAGTACAGTTGGTTCTTTTCATCCACACTGTCAGCAACATCATCTTGTTGTTGTCTTATGTCGTTGTTCAATTTGCTGCAACGAGCTACAGACATGAAACTTTGCCCCATAACTGGAAATGATGTGCAAATGTGCTTCCCTAGAAATTTGACCTGAATCGGCCTGATGATGCTACAATTAACTGCCAAAAACAAAATCTATGAAAGGCTGACCCACCCACACCGTGAGTCCGATTGATTTGAAATTTGACATGCATATCCATCTCAATTTGGCATACCAAAAAGCCTCTTGGACCATAAAAGTCTGCCATGATAGATTTTTTGCTTACTTGTCTAATTTAACAAACACTAATATGAAATTACTCTTTGGATTTCGACTGTATCTACACCAGTTTTGGTATACAGCACATAGCAGCACTTTGAGTGTGCAGTTATTGAAATGCTGCATATGTTGTAATGATGAAAAAAGTATGTGACTGGTCCTACAAAAATTCACTGTCTTTTCAAAAAAGGGGATAAAAGGCCATGTGCATGTGGGATTTAATTTAAGGTAAATTACTTTTATTGATGGATTCTGTGGGTAAGACAGTGCTACTGCCTCTATCTACTACTGTAAACTGCTATAAAGCCAGGATATTTCAAGCTATAAAGAAATAAAGTACCTTAGTGAGCTCCTGGGCATTTGCGAGGTTATCGACAGCAATGGCCAAGAACACGTTGAGGAGTGTGTCTGGTTATTTGTGGTCTCAGGAAAAGATCAAATGACTGATAAACACAGAATCAATATTTACAATTGCAGCTGTTCTTCAAATCAATGATAAATTCTTTCATAGTGCTATAAGGCTGCCTGATAGTCACAAGGTGAATTGATTTGGATCAATCGGACAGGATACAGTTTCCAAAGAGAGTGAGGACGATGAAATAAATGGAGGAGAACATTCCCCCATGAACACCCCCCTGTGATTCGATCCCATGGTACATAACTGCGTTCCAGTCTTCCCCAGTTAGGATCTGCAGGGGAGACACAGGCTGGTTTTTGAGTCTAGTTCAGTGGTACTAGAAGAGCACGAAAAAAAGCATGATGGAGTTGATCTTTACCTGGAAGACGGTGAGAATCGCTGCTGGGAATGTGTCAAAGTTAGTTGTTGGCGTTTCATCTTCAAAATTAAACCTGCAGGGAGAAAACAAACAGTCTTTGAATGTAATCAAGCTCTAAAGCCACAACACAGTCACAGTCAGTCCTCCTGTCTACTGGGACCTAATTACATCTCGCCCCAATGTGAGGGACGCAGATAGAGGAGGTTGGAATGGCAGCAGAATTTGTCTTGTGCCTTTTTTCCCCCCTTTTTTTCTTTTTTTAATGATAATGAACAATAATAAAATAAATAAAAACAATAATAATAGTAGTAAGTAAATTTAATAAAAATTGAAACTGAAAGTACTACCAGAGAACATAAAAAACTAGAGGAATGGCTAGGTTATTAGGGGTTTGTCATGGGAAAACAGGGATGGAGAAGGTTGTGTTGATTCAAAGAGCATGTGTATGATGTCTGTAATTTTTGAGGCAAATTGTATCAATCAGGTTGAAAGCTAAATTAAGAGCCACTGGAACTCCCTCAAGAACTCCTGGTGATCACTACACCCCACCTTGGAAGTCACTGATCTTGTCAACAGCTTTTTTATTTCTTCACAACGAGCAGCAGCAGTAGAAACAAATTACTCACTGGCCACCGAACAGCTGCATGCCCAGCAGAGCGAAGACCACAATGAAGAGGAATAGGAGGAACAGCAGGCTGATGATAGACTTCATGGAGTTTAGCAGGGATACCACCAGGTTCCTCAAAGAGTTCCAGTACCTACACACAGAGACATATGAATATATACATAAATAATATGGCATAAGCAGTGTTCCCAGCACACAGACAGACATTTTTGATGACTTACTTGGTGACTTTGAAGATTCTGAGCAATCTCAGAGCCCGCAGGACACTGATCCCAAATGAGGCCCCAGGTTTGATGGCAGCCCAGATCACCTCAAAAATACTGCCAATAATCACCTGTGAACACAGTCTGATAAATGCAGCAGGCCTCCACAGTTTTCATTTCCAAATACTCATTAAGCAATCATTACATCAATACAATATTTTTTTGCTATAATAATTAAACACATTTTTTCTGAAGCATTAGTCCTGAATCATTTGAATTATTCTACACATGCTCACATTCCAAAAACCACTGTGGATTGATTGAACTCTCAGCTGAGCAGGATGACTCACCCCAAAGTCAAAACAGTTGAAAGAGGAGTGGAAGTAGTTCTGGGGTCCGAGGCCATACATTTTCATGGACATCTCTGCCAGAAACAGGCCCAGGAATACAAACTCGGCCAGGTCTGTCCAGGGACAATATGAAAACACAAAGATCAATTCCCCAGGTAAAAAGGGCCTCCCTGCTGATTTCTACAATTCAATAGAGCTGGGCAACTGCTGCCTGTTCAGCTGTGCCCACAGCAAATAAGACACAGAAAGAGTCTATTGTTTGAGGAAATAATTTACGTATTCTCCCATGATGGAGTGTTTGAGATGTATATTTGCTCTAATGTGTTTGTAAAATGTACAATGGTACTTGTGTAATGTATGTTTGCGCATGTGTTTCTTCAGTTTTCCCTGTCCCTATCTAGATCAAAAGCAGAACACCACAGTGTTTATGTTATCTGCCTGAGCAGGCAAGGTTACGTTAAAGTTACTTAAAGTATCTTACGATAGATAGGATTTATAGAGGATGGTCTAAATCTAAACTTTTATACAAGTGAGAGCTGCAGGTGTTTGATCCAGTTCTTTGGAACCTCAAACCTTCAACCTCAAACCTTCAGTCATGCCCACCAGACTACAGCTAGTGCTGTTGACTTTTTCTCGCTGAGGTTTAATATCAACAAGGTAATACTAGGCTTAATATCAACCTAGGTATCTATTTTTTAAATTTTATTTTTGGTTGTATTTATTCATTCATGTATTTATTTTTTGTTTTGTCATTCAGCTTTGAGTGATTTTAATGATGATGATATTGGTATTAATTGTGTTAGTTTGTTGGTAGTATGATGTCCGCTTGGCATCTGGACTCATGCATTTTTGCTATTTTACATCAAAGATCACAATAGAAATAAATCTTGGACTTTATTTTGTTATCCTTACATTTTTTTTGTATGTGATTCAAATAAATTGAACAACACACACACACACACACACACACACACACACACATCTGGTGTAGAGCAAAGCAAAGAAGGCACCTTTGCAGGTTCTAAACAGATGATCAGAAGTTCCATTTGACTTATTGGAAGCACTGACTATAACTTAAATAATCTTGTAAATCTGTAATTTCATATACTGTATGTAATTTCATATACTGTACTGTAATTCTGTTGTGAAATTATGTCTACTGTAAAACCTTACAAATTTACCATGTCTTGTTAGTAATTTGAACGATGCCCTCTAATGGCCAGCACTAACTAGCTAGCATTGTCTCCTACTTCTGTCACATAGCACCATGCTAAAATGATATTATTTGAGCTGCCAACTTTAAAGCAAGACTATGTAACATTTGCTGAACAGCGGCCTCTGTGGTCACAAGTGACAATTTTAGGATAGTAAAATATATACTAAAATGTTATGTAACAGTAGCACCAGTAGAGACTCAGTAATGTCAGTTACACAGCAATCTTTATTTGAAGTTTTCTAACATTAGCCACCATAAGCTGCTGGTCATAAAAGACCAAGTAAGACTGTAATGGTAAAACCCATGAGTGTTTGGAATTGAGCAAGAGTGTGTTTTATTGATTATGTGTTCAATTTTAAATTATCTATGCAGTAAAAACCAGTCAGTGGTTGAAGCCACTGGATGAAACTGAATACTTTTTGGGAATATATATATATATATATATATATATATATATATATATATATATATATATATATATATATATATATATATATATGTATGTACAAATGATGAAATATAATATTATTGGTAAGATAAATAGTGACATATTATAGGCATACTGGTTTACATGACAATTATTCTCTATGTATACAACTGCTGGTACTCACACAGGGCATAGGTGAGCCATTTAGGCTGGTCATAGTGTACTATGGCTACACACAACGTGTTGAGGCCAACCAGACACAACACAGTCCAGTAGAAGCTCTGGGACTTGACCAGACGGCGGATGGTGAAGCGAATCCTCTTCTCTTTCCTCCTGAAGTAAGACGAGCTCTCGTTCTTGCTCTTCACGCTGGCCCGGGCGAACGGCGACCCTGGGGGGGCAGTTAGAACAAAACATACAAAATGGCAATAAAATTACCAAGTCTAAAACTGAGGTGGTCTTACCAAATCAAGACTGTGTTTGAGTGTAGTTACTTTCAACCTTGTTTTACATCAAGACAAGATAAAATTATTTCACTGCAGGGTAATGTACTTGTCACTTCGAAGTTTGCACTCTCAAGTACAATGCAGCCTATATTTTATAGAGGTGAGTTCCACAGGCACAGTATAAATGATGGGAAGAACCACAAAGACAACTGGACTAAATATGACATGATTAACTTACACATTCTCAGCAGAATCTTTTTCATATTCTGTGATATAAATGAAGACCTTGGCTCTTTTAGATCACAGTGGTATGGTCTTCACCACTCCCCTCCCTACTCCCATTTAGCCTGTACTATATTAAACCTTCTGTAACTTAAATTAAGCCCAAATGTCAAGTGGGACTTGACACAAAGAGAAAAATTGTTCAATTAGAATTTCATTACTAGCACAGAAAGACAAGTGGCCTCATCATTTCCTGATCTATTTTAATCCAGACATCTGACTCATACTGTATCACCTGATTACACACACTACCCCACTCTATCTATCTATCTATCTATCTATCTATCTATCTATCTATCTATCTATCTATCTATCTATCTATCTATCTATCTATCTATCTATCTGACAATATCCACAACTGTATTTTCTAATCAACATCAAATTAAGATTCTTATTCCAGGATCACATCTAATTCAATCTTGCACATGTGCAGTTGTCTTATTGAGATTCTGCAGTAATTTTGACTTCTACCGCTGAGCACCATATTGAAGGGCAGAAACAATGCAACACATCCAGAATAATGGGTTCAATGTATTCCATGAATCAATTTACATTTTACATTTACATGTATATGGTGCCTGTAGTATTCCTACTTGGTTGTTAACATGCCTAAGAATGGTATCCTCAATCTGCAATCTTAGCTTAACTTTGGTGATGTTTGGATCTAGGGACCTGGTAAATACTAACTCAACACCATTGTAATAAAAATATAACGCACAGCTACTGATGTGTCCATACTTCTCGTCCATAACGATGTGAGTTCAGATTCAACCCACATAATACAAGGTTTTTCTGTTGCTTAATTAGCGAGTTCTCTGTATGTCGAGAATTTCAGTCATAGGTGTACAGCGTGAACAGGAGGGGGCTGAGCACGCTGAGCATGCGGTCACACCTCCTCCACGTGTGACAATCTGAACTGTCTGGGGTCTGTTTGTGACAAAGTTTTCTGTAGTACTCAAGCCCTCAAGCTGCCTCCTTGATGCCAGCTTTCAGTCTTGCTCAAGCCATGTTGCTTCTTTGTCACGTGACTGAAAAGCAGCTTTTTTGGACACCTGCTTCCGATGAAAACAATGAAAATAAGAGAGGAACAGAAGGTGGCTGTGAGGCCCCACATAACACCACAAGGAGGTGCCATAACTCCACTATACCTTTTCAGCCCAGTACTGAGGCGAGACCGCCTCCAGGTCCACTGGCGGACTGAACTCAACAGTGGCGTGCATATAGGGCGTCAGATTGGGTAATAAGGACTGTAACCAGGGGTTACGGGCTCCAGTTTGTATCCACTCCACCCCGATTCAAATGGGATATTGCAGTCAGGGAGAGAAGGCTCATATTTTACAGGAGGAAATCACTTCTCTGCAAAACAAGGGAGCTATTCGGATGGTACCACTAGAGCAGAGCCAGAGTGATTTCTATTCAAGGTATTTTCTAGTCCCAAAGAAGGGCGGGTGTCTATGGCCGATACTTCTGCATGCTCTGAACAAACACATGAGACAGTACAAGTTCAGAATGTTGACACACAAAGCTCTGATACGCTTTGTGAGTCCATGTGAACGGTTTGCATCCATAGTACTAAATGACACTCATTTTCACATCCCTATTTATACCCCTCACAGAAAATATCTCAGATTTGCCTTCCAGGGCATAACATACCAATATCTAGTGATCCCGTTCGGCCTTTCATTAAGTCCACAGGTATTTGTGAAATGCACCGAGGCTGCTATCACACACCAGACTGCTCACATCACATCTGGCGGCCCTGGGTTTCACAATACACTGGGGAAAGAGTGTTTTGATCCCAACTCAAAACATGACAAGGCCTGTCTCTAGTTTCAGTCATGTTCAAAGCATGTCTGTCAGTGCAAGGGTGATAGCCTTTCGGGCTTGTGTGGCACCTTTTCGCAGGGGGGGCGATGCTAAAGTCCTCCTCGCTCTAGGCAAGGAGGGTGGTCTAGTGAAATACCTCACTCATGTTTTCAGAGAACCGGGGTTAATTTCTTAACCTAAAGTTCTGTCGGTGCAGAACACGGTTCACTCATCAAGTGCAATAGCTTGATCTGGGATATAGAGCCAGGTCTCTAAAAATGTGGGCACTACAGTCTCTTGATTTCCCATTGAGTTAGCCTGAGTCTTATTTCATCCTTTCCTGCGACCGGACATTACCCAGAAGTAGACTGGGTAGTGGAATAGCCTTAGGTCCAAGCTCGGTTAGCTTAGCTCTCATCCCGGCTGTCTTCCCCCAATTCCTGGCGCGATCGCACCGCTTGCGGTGACATTTGCTCTGGCTGATCTGGCTGGGAAATATTTATACAATTCCCAAATCATCCTTTGTTTGTGTGTTGCCTTTAACATACAGTACCAACACAGTTTGATGGTTGGACAGTATGGAGACAATATGGCAGATATTGTGTCTCAGGTATCATCCTCACCAACAGATGAGATGTCAATGAAGTGATCCTCGCCATCCTCTGCATTGATGAGGTCATTCTTACTCTTCTTGCTCCTTTTCAGCACTGCAAATACAATATGAAAAAAAATCACACAAGTCAAAAAGCAGCTAATCTGATTTAACTCTTAAACTCTAAAGCTTTTGGTAAAGTTCAGTAAGGAAAATCCTTTCTTTCACAATTCCAGACAAAGAGGCAATAAGGAAAATCCTTTTTCCTCACAATTCCTCTATTATTCTGGTTGTGGTGAATTTCTAAAAACTCTTTCCCACTCTGACTTGTAAATGGGATGTACTTGTATAGCACCTTTCTAAGGCTTCCAACCACTCAAAATACTTGACATGTCATTCACCCCATTCATTGCAGGTGTCAACTGCTCATCAGTACAAAGAAACTAATCATTCACACACACTCACACACCAATTGGTCAATTTGGGGTTCAGTAGCCCAAGGACACTTCAACATGTGGGCTGGGGAAGCTGGGATCGAACCGCCAATCTTATATTGTCTTATGTTGTGGGTCATAACCTTTTTAGATATGGGCTATCTCTGTATTTTGGTTTAGTTCTGGTATATTTATGCCTCTGACATGGAACTAAATTGTAAAATTATTCAAATTTTTAAAACTGGCAGGTTATTTTCTATCTTTACAATCAATTCTGAAGATGGCAGTCCTCACCAGAGCTGTTGTGTTTCCTTTTGTACCACGCTCCATCCAGAGATTTCTCCTCTGCGTTCTTGTCTTCCTCTGCCAGCATCACCTCCTCTGAAACACAAATACCACACCTGAACTAAAAGTAGTCATAATGAGGTCATCTGTGTGTCAAATTACATCCATACAATCAATTACAATAAAGAATTTTTATTTAAATGTAACTAATGATTAGTGAGGGCTCAGCCCACATTTGTAACCCATGTTTGGCCAAAGGAGTGTGTGTATTTGTTTCTGACCTGCTTTGCAGATCCACTCCAGGTACCCAGTTAACTCTCTTTCTATTTGCTGTTGTCTACGGAGCTTCAGGAACTCTTGCCTCTTCTCCACCCGCTCTCTTTCCTTGGCAAACTCCCTGTAGAAACCACAAAGAAACCACACACACACACACACAGACATGTTTATTGGATCTGACAAGCACACAGAGCCTGGAGGACTCCGCTGTCGACAGGTATACATTAGGCTGGCTTGCAGTCAGTATCCTGTCACATTGTGGAATAGCTGAACTGTCAGGAGCAGGGTCGTCTTATACTTAGACAATCTGTCTACATGGAATGAGGCACTGCTTTGTTCTTTCTCTCAACAATAACCATTGAGGTGCCCAGTCATGTGACATGGACTTGAGTCAGACTCAAGTCATGAATCTAATGACTTTAGACTTGGCTTGACAAAATCAACAAAGATTTGTAATCGAACACCAATGACTCGTGACTTCACTTGGACTTTAGCCTTTTGACTTGGAATGACTTGACCAAAGATATAAAATGAGGTGACAAAGTGTGCAGCCTATAAACTCTTCATTTTCCTGACAAAAGATATACTTCAGAATCATTCCGACAACAGCCAATCATGTTGCGCAAGCAGGAAAGAAAGGTGTGTTTGGCAGAGCTGACCAGCGGAAAAATACCAGATGATACAGTATCTCAGATTATCACTCAGATGTTAAGACTTTGTTGCACTCAACAAAAAATGTACAGCAAAATGGAAAATATTTCACTCAGAAATGACAAATAATTGTAAGTGTGTGACAGAAATAACATCAAACAACTATTTTCACTGGAAAGTAGCTAAAAAGCTTGCTGGGAAAGTCACTAGATGTTACTAAACGATGTGCTGATTTGCATATGAGTGATAATTACAGATGAGTGTTATCATGTAACAATTTGCATATATATACTAGATTTTCTAGATAATGAAGGTAAAAAATTGGGTCAAACAAAACTTAATTAACTCTAACTAGCTTTATCATCAGTATATATTATTATACAAGCTGCTATCACCTTGTGTGTGTGTATATATATATATATATATATATATATATAAATGTCCCTGTAGTTTTAAAAACTATTGGTGTCAGCTGTCAACTGTGGAACTGAAGTATCATTAATAAAGAGCATCCAGACACTGGAATGAAGTATCTCTTGTAAATTCAGTATATTTTGTAAAAGGTTCAGGTTATGTCCTTTAGAACAAAAGCAAAGGATAAGGAGAAAGCTTAGTGGAACGATGTTGGGCCTCGCCTAGCCTCAACACGTGTGAGGGACAATAGGCAGGCCTAACTGGAAAGGCCAAAGCCTTCACTAAGAGGCTTGACTGAGAAATTAAATCTCAGGGCACAGTTATGACAACACCAACTCTATAAAGCCTAGCGCTCCACACTCCCATTGTCATTCCACAGTAAACCGTTTACGAAAGGAGGTACATCACGTCTCTCTCCACGGGAATTGTCGTTACCACTTCATCAGCGTCCGAGCCTAAGAGGCACTCCGCCAACTAAATTGGCAACACTGAATAACATACTAGAATAGAATAGAATAAAATAGAATGCCTTTATTGTCATTGCACATTGTACAACGAAATTTGCTGTGCAGCTCCTAAAACGGTTCATTTAACATTTCACACATGCACACACCTGGACACACATATACACACCTGTCCATACAGATATAAAATAATTAAAAGATTTAAGAAGAGGTATAAAAAGAAGTGGCACATCAGAAGCTACCTTTTTTAAATATATTACATATTACAGATATTTACAGATGTTATTGTACATTCCCTCATTGTATGGAATAACTATACCGCTTTGTTAGTCTTGTGGTGTGGAGTGTTATGATGATGTTGGGAGGTTGGTGGTAGGGGGACATTGTTTTGTGGGGTTCAGTTCAGTGATTGACTTAAGAGGAGGGTTTTATTCTTAGTAGTTTGGCAAACATTACTATCAGTTCTGGAAGAAATGTTATATCAATATAAATATGAATGGTATTGTTACCAATGGCAAAAGTATGAAAATAAGAGCCAAGTTGTAACAAACCAGAATGATCCTTTTACCAGGCCAGAGAGTGATATGCAACACATTCTGTCACTTTTTAATCAACGGGTGATGGATGGTGACCTTTGACCTTTGATTAAATATGAATTAAACCTTGACCCCTTGATCCTCCCTCCCTCTGGAAGTGGGTGGCGCTATGCGTGGACCAATGAGCGTAAAGCAGGCGTGGTTAGCAGGAGCCAATGGGAGTGAAGCAGGCGTGGTGAGCAAGAGTCAATGGGAGCGATGTAGGCGTGGGAATGAAAAAAACCCTGTAAATTAAATAATATGATTACGTAATTCAATCATTTTAAGTGAAATCAATAGTGTCAAAAGTATAAAAAATAATTTACAAACTTACCATCTGTAAAATCTAATCTTTCAGGAGAAAAAGACACGTCCTTCTCTGTTGTCTGTCTGGTGCAGAGTGAGGTGTGAAAGAACTGGAAGAATGTGGAAGGGTTGGTGGAGGTTGCATGAACCAATGGGAGCGCAGCAGGCGGAGTTAGGGTTAGCCAATGGGAAAATAGGTTTGGAGGAGCTTGCTTGAGGCAATGATTTTGTGAAAATGTGAACTAAAAAATAAATTATTAAATTTTTGAAGTTGAATAAATCTTCGGATATCCATTGATGAATGTCAATGTGCAGTATCCCTTACAGCTCCTGTGTAGACTATGATCTGTGACTAGCATTAGCTTGCATGAGTAGCATCTCTTGCAGCTCTTAATACCATCACACCTGAGTCATTCGGAGTCATCAACTGAAACCTCAACGTATGAGACCTCACCTGATACTGACTCCTCATCCTATCCCATCTACATTTTTTAAACCAGTTTTTTACCTAAAACTTAGACAGAATATTAATCAAAAACTTTTTCTCATGCTGACCTGTGGGGCGGTTTGGACCAATATTTCCAAGAAGAGCTATCGTCATCACAGCCACAGGATGAGACAATTGTGCTTGCCTCAGGCAGTCAAAACATTAATTGCTCTCTAGAGGAGGAGATCCTGGGGATGTGATACCGCATCAATATTTTGAAGAACAACCGTCATTTTACCAGGAGCTTGCCTCACCCACTAATCAACCATGGAGAGGTCTAGTGCTCAACCAGTGGACAGAGATCCAGGATTCTCACTGGGTCGTAACCACAGTAGAACCAGTTCCAGTTCTGAGAATCCACACCTGAGAGCACATAGGGCTTCCAGCGAAGGATTTCCATCGGCACACTGTAAGTCTATTTGCATTTAAATTGTTTTACAGTGAATTGTGAGACTATTCAATCAGGCCATATAAATGTAATAATTACCCAGCAGGGAACACATGTACCTTCCTTTTTTCTACTTTTCTCTCATTTTACATCATAAGCAAACACGGAAGGTTTTGTACGTGTGAAATTAAATGTAATTTCTACAAAATTGGCTCTCATAAGCTATTATTGCCATTGGTTTGAGTTATAGTGTTTCTTATAAGCATTATCTTGGTGTGTGTACATATATAGGAATAAGCTGCTATAAAGGTGAATATCTAGGGTTTTTGCATTTGTTATTCTCATCAGTCTCTTTTAAAGTAAAAACTGCTGTTTCCGGGTCCTTACCCATTGTCTTCACCACAAGTTGTAAGACACACACACACACACACACACACACTCAGTCAGTCAGTCACACACTCTCTCTCACACACACACACACAGTCTCTCTCTCTCACACACACACACTCACATGTTTATGAGGTCTGTCTGTCTGTTTACATACCAACCTTATGGGGACTGTTGTGTTCATGAGGGCGATTGGTTTTAACAGCGTGTTGGGCCGTACTTGCGACGCTCGTTGCACTGTATGTTTTGACTCTGGTTGTCAACCTGCTGTGTGTGACCAATACAACAGAACTTGTCGCTCACCTTTCTGTTTGACCAAACACAAAGAACCTACAGAGAGATCCAGAGGTCAAACATACGCCAGCGCTTGTGCCTTGTACAAAAAATGTACCAAATGTGCAAGGCTGTACTACTGTGCTATGAATGGTAATGGTAAACAACACAAGTGTCAGACTGCGAAATGTAAAATTTGCGGTGAGAAATTGATCTCTGACTCTGAGACAGAGGTTCATCGGTGCTACATCCAAACGATACCCCCTGAAACAAAACACAATGAAAAAGTGGTGTTTTATGATTTTGAAACCTACATTGACGAGAACGGCGTTCACGTTCCGTTTTTAGTGTGTACACGAACCTTAGATGGTAAAACACGGAGCTCTCAGGGTACAGATTGTGCCAAAGAGTTTCTACTGCATTTCAGACAACCTTTGTACAAAAATGCAGTGTTTATAGCACACAATGCCCAAGGTTTTGACAGCTATCTCCTTATCAAAGCTATGGTCAAACTGGGTTTAAAACCCTCTTTGATTATGACTACAAACAAAGATATATTGACTCTTTGTCCTTTCTAATCATGCGTTTAGCCGCTATGCCGAAAGCGTTGGGCTTCAATGATTAAATCAAGGGGTACTTTCCTCACGGTTTCAGCTAAGAGCCTGTGTTTGAGTTACACAGGCGAGTACCCACCCCCTCAGTCTTGTGGTATTGAGACCATGACAACGGAGCAACTAAAATTCTTTTACAACTGGTACGAGACAGTGTGGCACGGCACATTCAACTTCTTTAGCAATCCCCTCTCTGGATGACTACAGGTGTCAGTTCAAAACATTTTCAAACGCCGGTATCCAATGGTTAGAGTGGTTGTCACACACCTATGACATCCCTATCCAACATGCTTTAAATAAGGGGGGAAAACAGCTGAGGCGATTCTTTGTAGACGGGCATGCTGCGATCGCTGGGGTGAAATATGTTTTTGAGTTTCTAGGATGTTTCTATCACGGCTGTTCAATTTGCTATCAAGTGCACAACACCTGTCCTCTGATGGGCCATCCCTTCGGAGAGTTGCAGGCGAGCTGTGAGGAGAAATTACGTGAGTTAGAAGCCATGCACAAGGTAAAACTCATCATCATGCGTGAGCACACATGGATGATGTTGAAGAAATCTCTTCAGGGGTTCAAGGAGTTTCTCAAACAATATAATACTCCACAGCCATTGTCACCCTGCGAAGCTTTGTACGGAGGGCGTACATCTGCCATAAAGCTGAGACACACGGCTGTGTCAAACGAGCCAATCTCTTATGTAGATATGATATCTCTCTATCCTTACTGTAACACCAACTTCCCCTATCCTCTCGGACACCCTGAAATAATCTATAAAGATTTCCAAGAACCTCAAAGCTACTTCGGGCTAATCAGGGCAAGGGTCTATCCGCCAAAAGAGTTGTACTTTCCAGTCCTGCCCTATAGAACAACTGGGGCTAAGCTTGTGTTTACCCTTTGTCGAGCATGCGCCAAACTCAATTAGCAAGAGGGTCCATGTCGGCATAGCGATGATGACAGGGCGTTGACCGGTGTCTGGGTCACTCCTGAATTTAACAAGGCATTTGAGCTGGGCTATTGGATAGCTGAAATAACTGAGGTATGACACTTTGATAGACAGAGCGATTCTATATTTGTCGACTATATGCACACTTTTCTGAAAGGTAAACAGGGAGCTTCAGGTTACCGGTCCGACGCTGTAGATCAGGAAAGCAGAGAAAAGTACATCAGTGACTATCATGCAAACTAAGGGATTTTGCTGGAGGCTGATAAAATCAAACCAAACCCTGCTAAAAAGGCAAGTGTCTAAATTATGTCTGAACTCCTTTTAGGTTAAGTTAGCACAGAGATGCAACCAAACACAAACCAAACTAGTCACAGACCCAGAAGAATTCTTTAACCTCATGTTTTCTGAAAAATATGAAGTCAAGTACTTCTCCTTCATCAATGACAAAATGGCTTTGGTTCAGTGGTTTTACGGAGACCGTTGTATCCCACCACCAAACAAGTGACCTTGTGGGCTTTCACCACAGCCTACGGGCGTCTGATGTTGTACAGTTATTTGAAACAGCTGTCTCAAAGTCCTTTACTGTGATACAGAGAGCCTCATCTATGTCACAAAAGAGGGAGAGACGGGGCTCAAGCTTTGTAATTACCTGGGAGATTTGACGGACGAGTTAGGGGGAGATAGCATCAAAGAATTTGTGGCTGCGGGTCCAAAAAGTTATGCTTAACAAACTCGAAACAACAAAGTTGTTTTACGCTTAAAAGGCATTACGCAGACGCACCGATGCTGTGAAAGGGTTAACTTTGATAGTGTCAAAGACCTGGTTCAGGATTATGTGCAAAACTCTGGCGAGAGGGCGGTAATTGAAAGAAAGGCTTCCTTCTAAAAAACACATTGTTCCAAAAAAAGTTCCAAAAAGAGTTATCAGTATATGATAAAAGACGACTGCTGAGTCTAGGACAAACATTGCCTTTTGGTTATTGAGGAGAAAATGTTTTCATCCGAAGAAATTGACTTTGACCCCAGACTGAAAGTGCCTTTTTCTTGTCTAGTCACAGGACCGAGTGGCTGTGGCAAGACTTATTTTGTAAAGTCTGTTTTGGAAAACTGTAATCATGTGATGGATATACTGCCTGGTAACACTGTATGGATTTTTACATTGTTTCAACCGTTGTATGCTGAACTGCAAAAGAAGAATAAAAAGATTAAATTTGTTGAGGGCCTGCCTCCTACTTTTGATGATGAAATCCTGTTTCCCCCTGATCAAAATCATTTGATTAATTTGGGCGATGTCATTTTTCAGGCCTCTGACCATCCCGATGTAGTCAGAATTTTTACAAAATACAGACATCACAGGAACATGTCCGTCATGATGCTTACTCAATATCTTTTCCATCAAGGTAAACACAGCCGCACCATCAGTTTAAATAGTAATTATCTGGTACTGTTTAAAAACCTTTCAGACAGATTACAGATGAATATAATGGCTTAACAAATGTTTCCCGGACGAAAAGCCTTTTTATTAGAAAGTTTAACCTTTAAGGTTCTCTGAATCTCATTTCCAGTCTTAAACTTTTGTTGGAAATGCACAACAATGCGTCGGCATCTTCGCAGGCGTTAAGATTAAAATCTAACAAAGAGTAGCACCTCTGGAATTCCTCCCGGTCGATGCTTAGAGGTAAATCTTTCAGGTGTCTCCCTGTAGCGGTAAACATATTGTAAAACTCTCTGACGGATAAATCCTGATTAAATTGAGGTTGGAAAGCTTTGGCAGGCACCTGTCTCCCATCCTGACACAGACCCATGTATTCAACGTTGTTGTTGTCTCTTTTTCTTGTGAAGGCTTTGTTGTTCACCATGGCTATCACTAGATATTTAGGCATTATCCCCAGAGAGAGATTTTCCTGGTTACATATTCTGGAATTCTCCGGGATGGAGTAGGTTTTTACGTTCACACCTGATAAAAAAGGTAGAGAGCATTGCACCTCATTAAAGCAGATTAAACGGAAAGTGCTGGTGGCAGTACCCATGAGACAGAAGGCGTTGTTAGCTCTGGTCAGTTTAATTCTCAAATCCACAGAGTTCAAGAGAAGCCTCTCGCAGAAAAATATGTCAGCATAAAGAGGACCTAGCAGGTGAAGCTCTTTAGATTCTGAGGTGAACCAAGCTCTCTGATTTAACCCCCTGGTTTGACCGTTATTTGGTACTACAGAGTCCATAGCACCAGCCGTGTTTTTGTAAAATAACCTGGCAGTGAAGAGTTTTTAGCGTATCATCTGAATAAGTGAGGAGGGTCTCTATTATCGCTCTGTAAGGGTGAGCTGCGCTGGATTGTGAAATCAACCTATCCCCCAGAATAACATCGCATTGGTTAAAAATTTTATTCAGAGGATAACTGATGAGACCCACTGCTTCGTCGGTGGCTAGGTTTGATCCGTTGGCGTTGGTAATTTTCACACAAAGATGAATCAAAGTATCATTCAGATTCATTTATTTTTCCCCATCTCCAGGGATAAAAAATTCAATAGGACCTCCGTCAGTAATGGCTAACAAAGGCAGGACTTCTGTGTAGAGCTTTTCAATGATAGACAGTTGCGTCATGGGTGCTGAAAATAAATCCAACTCATCCATAGTGCATTTGGCCGATTTGTGATGTAAAAGAGCCATATTTGTTTTCTGTTGTCTCTTCATCAGTCTTCTGGCTAAAACCATCATACCGCTGGATCCTTCTTGAGCCCTGTTGTCTGATTGACCCCATATTCTACTAACCGTGTGGCTTGTCACCTCCGCAGCAATGTGTTTTGCGGCTGATTTAAGATGAGGCTTAGCAATGGAAAATCCTTTTTTTCACCAAAGGCGATACAAAATGAAATATTTTATAAAAAATCTAACCGATTCCTCTCCCGTACAAAACAGGTACGCCGTAAAAACCAGGAAGAGCGCCCCCTACTTGATTTTCATAACTCACATAACAAATTTTTTTTTGTCACAGAGGATTATTTTTGGAAGGTCTAAAATGGAGTTTCATGATAGTCTTACCAAAGGTAAAATTTACAGGGTTATTTTGATCTGTCTTTAGCTCAATGTGGATGTTTTCAATGTGTCGTTTGACCACCGGAAGGTAGCAGGGTGGCTTAAAATACTCCGTGACGACGTCCCCGTACGTCCCTTGTATAGCAATCGTTCTCAAGAGTGGAGCATAAGCGTCACCAACCAGTTGATGTCATACCACATCACTATAATAATACATGTGATAAAATCCTCCCTTTATATCAGCCGATTAGGTAGCCAACTTTTGATCGAAAACAAGTAATTTTCCCAGCTTAACCCTCAACATGTAAGCCACAGGGGGATGAACTCGTAGATGATATTGACCTCCTGCCTGAAAACCAAATATCTTTTGAATGGTACTAAACCCTAAATAAATATCGAGTCAATTTTTCTAAGGCGTTCAGCTCTGTCTTGAGCTGGTCTGTGATAATAACCTCCCCCAAACCTCTGACGGGTGAACAACTCGCTCTCTGACGCTTCATCTTTGGGTTTCTTCTTCCATTCAAAACAAGCTTCCTCATTAGAAATGTTATACCAGGTGTGGGGGTATGAAATCTGTCAGAGCTACCTCCCACGAGCCTTTTAAATCAATATGCTGCGCTAAATCAACGTGGTAGCTGAATCTCGTGTTATTTTTAAATATGTTCAGACTGGCGTTCGAGGACAATGTAGAACCCTTCTCCTGAGATTTGGTTCATGTTGTAATGATTCAGATTCGATGTACCTATTGTATTTTATACATTTTTCAGGTCGCTTGCCTTAACCCAGCTGTTGAATTTCTTAGGCCAGTGTTTCCAATGCACCAGCATTTGTTTTTTACACACCACTTGACAACACCACTTGAAACGCTTTGTCTTTACCTACCTATTGGACTAGGAGATCTGCTGTCTCTTGTGCTGAGGGGAGTTTGGTTAGTGCCACAAAATGAACAGCCCCCATTCACGGGGTCTGGCTGGTCCCGCTGGGCCTCCCTTATCATGGATTCGACCTCCCAAGTCATGGCGGCTCCCACGCAGGTGGTATCGGGTCCGGACGTGCCGTCCTGGGAGAGATACTGACAAGAGAGAGCATCAGGCTTAATGTTCTTGGACCTGGGATGGTAAGTGATAGTGAAGTTGAAACGACCGAAGAACAAGGCCCAACGTGCTTGCCAGGAGTTGAGCCTTTTGGCTGTCTGGATGTATTCGAAGTTTTTATGATCAGTCCATACCACGAACGGTTGTTCCACTCCCTCCAGCCAGTGTCTCCCTTCCTCCAATGCTAGTTTGACTGACAGGAGTTCCCTATTTCCAACGTCATAGTTTTGCTCAGCCGGGGAAAGACGACGAGAGAAGATGGCACACGGGTGAAGTTTCTGGTCAGTAGCCAAACGTTGGGAGAGAACTGCTCCGACCCCTATGTCCGAGGCATCTTCCATCGTGAACTGATGTGAGGGGTCGGGTTGGATCAGATCAGGTTCAAAAATCTTTCAGGATGTCATTGACGAGCGCCTGGAACACAGCAGGAGTGTTCGTTAACCAAAATGGCATGACCAGGTATTCAAAGTGTCCTAATGGGGTGTTAAAGGCCGTCTCATCCCCTTCCTGAATATGGACCAGGTAGTAGGCGTTCCTGAGGTCCAGCTTGGTGTAGACTGGGGCCCCCTGAAGGGGTTCAAAAGCAGAGTTGATTAGCAGCAAAGGATATTTATTCTTAATGGTGATATGGTTGAGACCTCGAAAATCAATGCAGGGGCGTAGTGTCTTGTCCTTCTTCGCCACAAAGAAGAATCCTTCCCCTACTGGAGAAGATGAAGGGCGGATTAGCCCAGCATGCAAAGAGTCATTGATCTTTCCATGGCCTCTCTTTCAGGTCGGGACAGACTGAACAATCGTAGTGATAGCGCTAGATCCTTCCTGAAAACATTGCTTATATCATGGTATTCCTCCGGTATATTAATTAGATTAGGCGGTTCGGGACAGAGGGGTGGAACAATGACCTCTGCTGGGGATAAGTCAGATTGCACATAGGTGGATAGACAGAAAGGGCTCCAACTCACAATTCTTCCCTTGGTCCAGTCAATGTGTGGGTTGTTTTGTCGTAACTATGGGAAGCCCAGGACTAGTGGGGTTGTAGGAGATGAAATGAGCTGGAATTTAATGTCTTCTCTATGATTTCCTGATAACACCAATGACACGGGAGTTGTGCAGTTGGTTACCTGTGCCAGGAGTCTACCATCCAACGCCCTAGCCTTGCGTGGGATGTCCAGAGTCTCAGTGAGGATGCCCGCCGGTCAAGCCAGCTCGGTGTCCAAAAAGTTGCCTTCTGTCAATGAGAGCCAATAATGGGAGTGACACTTGTTGGTTGCAGAGAGTGGCCTGGATCTGTAACCTAGAAGAGCCCTGGCTTGGGGGGTGATCTCGGCTCACCAGAACCCCCACTGTGACTGGTGAGCCTATTCTTTTGGTTGCACCAGACAAGCTGCCAAAAGGTGACCCCTGTGTCCACAGTACAAACATTCCCCAGCCGTTCTTCTGCGGAAACGCTCGGCCGGTGCATTGCATGAGGAGTGAGCAATGGGACGACTGGCACGTTCCTGGTGCCGTTCGTGTAGACGGTTGTCCATCCTTATACACAGGGAAATCAGATCGTCTAGGTTAGTGGGCTCATTCCGAGCCGCCAGCTCATCCTTGATTTGTTTACATCATCGCTTCACAAACACGCTGATAAGTGCCTCCTCCTTCCACCCCGAGTCAGCAGCCAGTGTCCGGAACTCGATAAAATAGTTCTCTATGCTTTGGTTACCTTGACTGATATGTAGCAACCGTCTCCCAGCGTTCCCACTGGCATCCGGATGATCAAAAACATTCCTCATCTTAGCCAAAAATTCCACTAAGGATAGTGACGACAAGGGTTGATTAGCATGAATAGCTTCCGCACAGGCTAACACTCTTCCTCTTAGTAACCCCACAATATAATGTACCTTATATTGATCCAAAGGAAACGTCATGGGTCGCTGGCAGAATACCAGCAAGCACTGCAGAAGAAAACCCCAGCATCTCGTTACATCTCCGACGAAGAGATCTGGGTCGGAAGCATAGGAATCCTGAGGTGGTGGCGATGTCGGTGGCAAATTCACCAGAGTAGCCGGTGAAGGTTGCACCAATGAGGTGGGAGAAGAGAGCTGGGTAGTGAGTCTTGACACTTGATTAGTGAGTTGTGTGATCTGGGTTACCATGGCTTGATTGCTGTCAGAGAGAGCCCGGAGGATTTGTTCATGTTGCCCCAGCAGAATCCCCTGGCTGGTTAGTGAGCAGGCGGGTCAGGTGGAGATAGGAGTGCAGTCTTCCGACACAGTCCGTGGAGGACCGGCTGGTTTCAGAGGGAGGAGGCGTTGAGCGGGGCTTCTGGATATGGCTCGTGTAGCGTGGCAGGCAGAACAGGAAAGCGGTGTTGCAGAGATCAGAGAGCACACGGTGGCTGCGATCACCGGCAGGGAATGACTGTGGCAGAGACAGACGGGGTTACACGAGATGCAACAACAATGAGTAACAATAAACTTAACTGGATTGAAAAGAGAGCCGTGGCGAAGGTGTTGTACGGGACTATGGAAATGATCTGGCGCTGGTTGTGAGGTAGCGCCAGGTAGATATACTGTGGAGACTGATTGGATGATGAACGTCAGGTGTGCCGGTGATCAGCAACAGGAGGGAAAACCAGGGCGCCCCGCCCAGGCCCGTACACACACACAGCTATGAACAGAGGACTGACAAGGAACACAGGGAGAGGAGCGCACACTAGAGTACATAAGGATAGGGAGAGAGATGTGGCTAACTATGACACACTTGAGAGACTTTTTCTGACGTCACCTGCATGGGCGTAATTTTTTTACTATTATGATAACTGTTATTGTAGCTGTCAAGCAATTCCTGTAAGACGTCCATGTACCTACGGCTATTTGTAGCCATAAAATACCTCCACATTCATGTTTTCAGTGTACGGTTAAATCTTTCAATAACAGACGCTTTCAGTTCACTGGCAGTTGCAAAATGATTAATTCCTCGTTTCGTCATCAACCCATAAAAGCTCTTGTTAAAGAACTCTTTGCTTGCATCCGTTTGTAACTTTTCAGGGGTCCAGCTTTCTTTTAAAATAGAGTCAAAGGTCTTAGACACCTCAACCCCTGTTTTGTCTTTAAGAAAATACATCAATGACCGTTAGTAGATAATTGTACCCATCATTGTGTTTGGTCAAGGCCTGCATATCATAAAGGTCTGCCTTGAACTGATTTAGATGTCGTTGTATAAACTCTATTTCTGACTAAATGTATCCTGGCCGGTTTATGCAGAGTATACGAGTCCTGTTAATAAATGTGTACTGATAAAAACTCTTTGACCCGTTCTACGTTGACTTTTTTCTCCGTTTCATCCTGCACGGCTCTGCATAGTTGCTCCACTTCCCCAAAACTTCCGGGATGTGATGGATTTTAATACACTTTATTCATGTTTTTCAGCCATCTTTCTGGCTGCCCACTCTAGGGTTTTTTGAAAAACAACATCGAGACACAAGCTTCTTTAAATGGGTTTATTGACTATAAACACACAGCATTTTTCAAAGTACTGGAGGTTAACTTCAACACATTGATTCCTCCCATATGGTAAATATCATCATGCAATGTTCTCAATTCATTCCAGGTATTCAGATACATGTTGTTTTGTACACAATAACTCACAACGTCTACAAATAAAGTGTAAAGAGTAAACAGATGAGACATTTTCATGCAAGAATCTTTACTAATCTCTTTTATGATTTTACAAAAAGTATCAGACACCAAGCATTTGTTTACTGCTAGCAATGTGTCGCTTACTATCTGAACCCAATTTTCAACATTTCGAACAACGTCCAAAATCTTTTCTAGTCTAGCATTTTTTGAATCATTCAATTCCCTTCCAAAAGTCTGCAACATAGTTCATCAGCTCAGTCTTTTTCTCGTCTTGACCAATCAGCGTGTCGTACATCTCCATTTTCTCTCCAATGTGTCTTGCCATTTTGAGGTTATGAAGAAAGGCCTTGGAAGCACCGTGTATGTATGCAGACACGTGGATATGGCATGCCTGAAGCGCCATTGAATGGCTCTGATCTGTCGATCTGTCCAAAGCTGTTTCGTCAACTCATCGTAGTGCCGTTGGAAGAAATAATTCAGCATCTCAAACAGACATCCGTGTTGTAGCTGACTTGGGTGATCAGTTTGACAGCCATTACAGATTTCAGATCTGTATGCAGTCAGAACCTTGCTCAACAGACGAACCACCACGGCTCTCACCGTGTTCAGAAATAGGCCAGAGTGCACCCGTCAGGTTTATCCTCTTTTTTGGGAGAGGGGTGTGGTGAGGTGCTTGGAGTTGAGGATACTGAAGAAGGAGAAGACAGAGGGCCAGTCGGGGGAGGGAGATGGTGTAGGAGGAGGTAGAATCCAGTCAGGGGTCCCTGACGGTGAAGGTGGTGGGGGTGTTGTATCGAGGGTAGGGCTCCCGATATGCGATGGTGCTGCTGCTTCAGGAATCGTATCAAGCTCCTGCGGCGCTGCTGCAGGGTTCTCTTCTGGGATCGCATCCATGGTCCTCCTTTGCCACGGGATAGGCTGACAGCAAGTTGGTGGAGAAGTGATCGTCGCATTCCAACCCTCCTCTCGGAGCCTGCACCAGCAGCTAGGTTCTTGATGCATAGCAAAACAGGTTGTTTGTATCCTAAGA
Source organism: Siniperca chuatsi (assembly GCF_020085105.1). NCBI lineage: Eukaryota > Metazoa > Chordata > Actinopteri > Centrarchiformes > Sinipercidae > Siniperca > Siniperca chuatsi. The sequence goes on along the minus strand of NC_058046.1, from coordinate 30,192,972 downwards.
GGGTCTCGGCCTCTGATGGTGCTGCTGCAGGGGTCGCGATGGTATCCAGGCTCCCAGGTCACAGGATACAAGGGAGAGACATGGCTTTTGTCAGAGACAATTCTGTGCTTTCTGGTTGTGGTAGAAGAGACATGCTTTTTCTCAGTGTGTGTGTGTGTGTGAGTCTGAAGTTGCTGGGGTCCCCTTTTTATGCAGAATGAATTACAGGGTGGAGTCAGAGGAGGAGTCTTTTTTATCATCAGAATGTCTCTCGATGTCTGACTCCTTAGGAAGAGATCCTTCAGTTTTTCCGCTTTTTCAGCCATCATTTTCATCCACACCTTGATGTTTCAGACCAGAAATACTCTGCTTTTGTTTATTTTTTCATTTCATGAAAGCTCCTCCTAACCTATTTTCCCATTGGCTAACCCTAACCACATCTGCTACGCTCCCATTGGTTCACACAAGCTCCGCCTACCCTCCCACATTCTTCCAATTCATTTTTACAGATGGTAAGTTTGTTAATTATTTTTTATACTTTTGATACTGTTGATTTCACTTAAATGATTGAATTATTTAATCATATTATTTAATTTACTTCACTCCCATTGGCTCCTGCTCACCATGCCTGCTTTACTCCCATTGGCTTCTACTCTCCAAGCCTGCTTCACCGTCATTGGCTCCTGCTAACCACGCCTGCTTCACGCTCATTGGTCCACACATAGCAACACCCACTTCAGGAGGGAGGGAGGATCAAGGGGGCGGAGTTTAATTCATGTTTAATCAAAGGTCAAAGGTATATCCATCACCCTTCGATTAAAAAGTGACAGAAAGTGTTACATATCATTCTCTCAGGCTTAAGTGTGACAGAGGTGCATGGCAGACAACAGTAATACATGGGCATTTTCTGGCTCAAGTGTTATGAGGCAACCTGTGGCTGCACAGGAGTGGACTTGGACTACGAGTTTTTAATCTCCCCTTTTTAAGTCACATGCTCTCTGTGTGGCGACACAGCAACTAAGGCCAGCCAACAGAATACATAGGCAGAGAGACCAAAAATGTATGTATGTGTCAGTATGTTGTTTAAAAACAGGATATGTACATACACAATACATATACCCTCCATTTTAATTATATGTATCTATATTCATACAGGGAAAAATTAGTAATCAAATGAAACACTGATTGAGTAATTTATTTATTGTGAAGACATTAAATGTCATCCTTATTATAGCCAATACAAAATGTCTTTGTACTAATATTACATTATTTTGTTATATTACTAATTTATTAAAGCTGATAACATTATCCCCATTGTCACTGTATTTCTTTGCCAACATAAGGGTTAGGGTTATGTCATGCCAATAAGGCAGTTTTCAATTCAAATGAGCTGGGAAATCAGATTTGCGAGAGATGAAGCAGGGAGGGGGAAGTGGAATAAAAAAAGAAAAAAGAGGTGGAGAGACAGAGAGACCAATAAATAAAGACAGACTGAGAGAGAAGAAGAGAGAGGAAGACTATAGAAATAACAGAGCAAGGGATCTCCAGTCCACCCCCACTGCTCAGTGATTGGTGTCTCCACCACACAGCAGAGGGGGAAGCTCTATTCTGCATTGCAGTGGCTGTCTGCCTGCCTTCCTGAGGGTGTGTGTGTGTGTGTTTTATATGTGCCTGCCAGTGTGTCTAAATCTAATTTTGTGGCTACATATCATTCTCTCTATAATATGTATGCAGTGCATCCATATGTTGGCTGGTTGAGTGTACAGTGTGTAAGTGTGTACATGTGTGTGCGCGTGTATACAGGAAGAGATTGTTGCAGCCAGTATTTCCCAGCATTGTAGCAGCTTTCAGCCACACTTTCACACTGTCTCACACACATACATACTGATGCATATGCCAGTATTAGTACTTAAATATTACACAAAGAGTCAGATCTACACTAAATTTGATCATTACAAGCTTTCATACAGACTGGTAAATGGACTGCATTTATATAGTACCTTTCTAATCTTCCGACCACTCAAAGCACTTTACACTACATGTCAACATTCTCCAAAACACACACACATTCATACACTGATGGCAGAGGCTGCCATGCAAGATGCTAACTGCTCATCAGAAAGAACAACTAATGCACATTCACACATACACACACACTCACATACTGATGTCACAGCCTTCGGGAGTAATTTGGGGTTCAATATCTTGCCTAAGGACACTTTGACATGTGGGCTGGGGGGAGCCGGGGATCGAACTGCAAATCTTCCAATTAGTGGACGACCAGCTCTACCTCTGTTTGTTCATACACATGCAGTACACATATTTTTCTCATCCAGAAACAGTCAGACTAATTAGAATATGCATATGTATAAAAAGAAATACAGATCCTCCTCAAAAAGCTGCTTTACTGCACTTCTGTTGGAAGCTGCAGTATCATCATCAAATAACATTCAAAATGTATTGCATATGTACAGTATAGTGTGTCTATTCTCCCACTATGTAGGTGTTGCATGCAAACCTGTGTGTGTGTGTGTGTGTGTGTGTGTATACAGTAAAGTATATATGTATGCATGTGTGTATGTAAACATAATATGGGCCCCATTTTAAATAAAAAGATCAACGACAAACACAAAGCGGTAGGTCTGGACGTACGGACTGTGTCAGCGTCTCCAAGCACACCTGCTATTATGTTCCATGTATGCAGAGCAGTACAAAGTGCAATAGGGCTGGAAAACGGCGAATATAGATCAGAGGGTGTGGTGATTAATACATACACTCACAGGCAGTTACATCACTGCACTCATAGCTTTTCCAGGAAATTGTGTTGTTGTCTGGATGGTGCAGAGCAACATGATGGCAGAGGCAACACACAGCACCACAAATCTGCAGTCAGAGGCAGATTGTGTGATGTTTAATTAGTACAATGATGGTAGAAAATATAGCCGCAAGCAGCATTGAGCAGGTTCAGACATTTTTGCGCTCAACACAAGGAAGAAGCTCATTCAGCTAAAATTAAAAGGGGTTTCAGGCATCACAAAGCTGAGAAAATTCACTTCAGCTTGTATAATTCTGTTTTTAAAAAAGAGTGAGACAAATTACACACTTGTTTCATCATCAGAAAGCCTGCAGTGTTTCAATAATTGTGCACTCAAAAGTTCCGCCATTTGTACCCCCTTCATCTGTCGTGTGGTGTTTAGTAGTATGTGGACCCAAATGCAGAATACCAGGAAGCGGTATGAGGATGAGGTAGCCGGATGACTACATTATTATGGACCCTTATTGGGTGAAGTGGTTTGCAGGCAAGTATAGGCAGACAGACCGGTAGGTAGACAGTTCAACAAACAGGCAATAGGTAGATAGGTTACCAGCTGGCAGTGGTGGAAACAGGGAAGTGAGTCCAATGTGGCTAAACAGTCCAATCGGAAGCAGGCAAAGTTCAAAATCCAGAATCCAGCCAAGGTCCAAGGGAGACAAAGAATCCAAAACAGAACTCACAGGAACTGGGAACAGGAACCAGGTACAACAAAAAGTGCACCAAACGGCACAGGACAGGGATTGCACCATACAGAATCACAATGATCCAACACTGAACAAGGAAAGAGACCCAGACTAAATACCCTAGGGGGGGTGAGACAACGAGACGCAGGTGCAAACAATCAAGGAAGGGCCAACAATCAAAAAGGGAGGGAAAGCAAACAAAGACAAGAAGGAAAACCACAAGACACACAAGGGAAGGAACACGCTACAAAATAAAGCAGGAAGTGGCCAAACCTCAAACTGCCACATCATCAGATTTGAATGAAACGCAATGTGTTATTCAGGAGGATGTCTACAGTGAGTTTAATCGGGATTAAAGACATCTTGAGTTATGAGCAAATATGTGACAGGCCATGCCCACTTGCACCCATCAATATGAAACTTCAGAATTTGGTTAAGACTTGCCCATAGAGCATGCATGCCAAATTTGGTAAAGGTACAGTTTTTTGGCATTTGTGGTGCCCCCTGTGGGTTGAGCTCAAAATGCTTTGGCATGCCTATTCCCAAAAACAGACTGAAGATATCTTCCAGGATTTTTGATATTTGGACAAATGGTTAATGAGTTATGGCCAATTTGATGATGTATCCAAAATAGTTGATAGAGTCAAAAAAGTAGATGTCACTTTACTGTTTTTCACATCATGCTAATTAGCAAAAATCCATCAAGGTGGACTTTAATGGTCCAAGAGGCTTTTATGTAGAGCACATTGAGCAGGACTTGTGAGGGAAATTTCAAGTCAATTGGACTTACAGTGTAAGGGGTATGGCCTTTCCAAAATTGCATTTTTGGGCCTTAATTACAGTGCCACCATGTGACCGATCGGGCTTGTATTTCTGTGGAAGCATTTGCACATCATTTCCAGTTACTGGGCAAAGTTTCGTATTTCTAGCTCATTCCAGTTCACGGCAATTTGAGCCGCAACATAAGACAACAAATAATAATTATAGCCGCAAGCAGCGATGAACGGGCCCTTGCACCTGACCACACGTCGGGGTGCGACACAGCCTCTGCGTCATTACCGGAAGTTGATCTACGTGGCATAGATTTTTCATGTGTTTTGGATGCTGCACGGAGGAGGTGAATGTCACTTGCTGTGTCCGATATGTGGTGCAAGAGAAAACCCACTGATTATACGTTATGTTCCAGTATATGAAGTGTGGACCACACCCTGAAAATTTCATCTAAATCAAATGATGACTGTCACACAAGGTTTTCTTCCTGTTGCCAGTAGGTGACGCAATGAGTATATTTCCTAATTGGCATGTAGATGTCCTCAGGCTGGGACTCTTATCAAACATGTGAATTTTGGGGCAGATTGGACAATGTCCACTCAAATTGCAACAACATCCTGTTTTATGGCGAATAATGCGTTGCCACGGCAACAGCGTTTGATGAAAACTCACAATCTTTGCTATTGAGTATCATCACGGTCTTAAAATTTGATGTGGATCTGGTTAATCTGCTTAGAGTGGATTGTAAGCGTATAGGGACAGTAACTTCCTGTTGCCAGTAGGTGGTACAATGACTACAACTCCTAATTGGCATGTAGATGTCCTCAGGGCAGGACTCTTATCAAGCACGTGAAATTTGGCGTTCAACTCCACGCCATGGACACACCCTTCAATGAAAACTCACACTTAGCACAACTTCTGATGGCAAAGGTTTTTTGATTGCACTGTGAAAATTTGAAGTCGACCTGATGAATTCCCTAGGAGGAGTTCGTTAAAGTACAGAGCCTGTAAATGGCCTAAAATTGCACATTTATATTCAAAATGGCTGACATCCTGTTGGGTTTAGGATATGGCTCCAAGAGGCTTTTTTGTAAGTCTTGGGATGATACATCTGTCTTGCAAATTTCGTAAATCTAGGTGAAACGTAGCGCGTGGGCTACTTCATTGAAGGCTAACTTCCAGATTTGGACATAATAATAAACCGGCAGAATCTCATTAAGATTCTACTGCTTTGTGGTTTGAACCCTAATAAAGAGCAAAGAGCAAACAAAAGTGTGAGAGCTTCTCTCACACTAATAAAGAGCGAAGAGAACAAAATGTGCATTCCCTAAAAAAAATGTGTGTGAGCTGGAAGCTGTTCCACATGTCATCTGAAATTAACCAGAAAAGAGGAAACAGACAATTAAACAAAAATAAATAAATAAAAAGTCTATGGACACCACAGTGGGTGCAACAAGCATTATTAGGCCACATAAATTAAATAGCCTGCCACTTCTTATAGAATCAACAGTAGAATAAAACATCACCAAGGCAGACAACACAGAAATGTATAAACAATATAAACTCCAGAGTGGCTGCAGCCACAAGCACACATATTAAAGCAAAGGAAAGACTGCACAGTTTTTACACATCTCGTAGCACACACACACACAATGCTACCTTGCTGGTCAATGCAGTGGTTGCTGCCGTCCTCCTATGTACAAAGGGTTACAACAATAAGTGAGTGCATTATTGTATTCACCTGTCTGAACGTCATTCTGTGAGTCTTGAGTACTGTGAAGTCCGCCCCAAGCGGCCTTTTGCTGCATGTTGTCCCCCCAGAGTTCTCTGTCATGGCAGCAAATTGGCTCAAAATGCAGCACCAGAAGATCTTAACCAATTCAAGGAAACATGACCACATCACCCGTATCTTGGCCTCCCTTCACTGGCTTCTGATTCATTTCGGAATTGATTTTAAAATGTGATTCATTACATTATTAGCCATTTCACAACCTGAGGTCCTATCAAGGGTCTCCTGGCTGTTTCTCGATTCAGGCTGATGACTACCTGTGTTAGAGCTTTTGTGGTCAAGGCACCACAACTTTAGAATGCCTTGCATGATGAAATGAGGCATTGTGCTTCTGTATCGTCTGTTTAAAGGCCATGGTCTGAACTTCAGAGCAGTCAGGAAGGCAGCTATAAGCAGAGTTGAGAGGCTGCAGACCCCCAGGAGAGGTCGGGGCCATCCACTCAGCTTAAAATTATCCCATCAGCATGGGCAAGCTGGGATAAAATGTGGCTGTGAACAAAGTTGAACACCAAACGGTCTATTCTGAAAACTCCTCTTACACATCTCCAGTTTGTCTGGACTTATACTTTAATTATAAGCTATCCAACAATGTGTCTCTCATATGTCCGATAAAAACACAATTTCCATGGGATGATAGTGTTGCTCTGTGTCTGTTGGATGTGTCTATAGGCAATTGTTTGCGGATATGTTAGCTATAACAACTTTTTAAGGTGGTAGGATCTTTTGCTACTTTATCTTTAGCATTATCTTGTTGGCTTGTTCTGTGTTTATAATTTTTGTTAGTACATCAATATCATTATTACATCATTATCAGGCTCCGTGAGGAGTATACAGGAAGAAAATAGCATTGTTTTTTACAAAACTGAAGTTATTGTACTTGGCCCCAAACACCTCCGAGACACATTATCTAAAGATATAGTTAATCTAGATGCCATCACCCTGGACTCCAGCATCACTGTAAGGAACAGCTGAGTTATCTTTGATCAGGATATACCCTTTAACTCCCACATAAAACAAACTTCAAGGAGTGTATTTTTTCACCGACGTTAACATCCTGTCTCAAAATTACACAGAAAAACTAGTCCATGCATTTGGTACTTCTAGGCTGGATTATTGCAATTCCTTATTATCAAACTGCCCCGAATAAGTCCCTTAATACTCTACAGTTAAACCAGAATACTGCAGCGTGTGTAATGACAAGAACTAGGAAAAGAGATCATATTTCTCCAATATTAGCTTCTCTGCACTGGCTCCCCATAAAATCTAGAATATAACTTAAAATCCTTCTCATCACCTAATGCTCTTAATGGTCAGGCACCATCATATTTTAAAGAGATGGAAATGATCAGGTCTCCAGGTCCACTTTGTGGCTATGAAAGTGTTATTACTCCATTATAATAGGATGGTGAAGAATGCAAGAAATGCCATTTCTCTGCACTTATTTCTGCCCATCAGCACAACCCCAGATTCCTATTTAAGACTGCGGATCAATTAGTTAACCCAGCCTCTCCTTGTGCCCCTGTTGATTGTGATGCTGATTGTGAAAAGTTTCTTTTGCACTTTGCTGGAAAGGTGGAGATAGTTGGTGTAAGATCTGTTATCACCCCCAACCCTGCCTTTTAGATGTGGATCACCCACTCAGGGATTCTTTGAGCAATTTTTCTGCTATTACTCACAGACATCATGTCTCTTATGAGAATATCCTCCAGCCCTCTGGAAAAAATCCCAACTAGGTTTTTATTGGAAGTTATGGATTGTATTGCACCCCTTTGCTTATTATTTTTAAGAGCTTGCTGTGTCCCAGATTTCTTTAAAACTGCTTTTGTCCAGCCAGCCCTAAAAAAACCTGGGCTTGATCCCACCCTCCTGGACAACTATCGTCCAATCTCCAAACTGCCTTTTATTTCCAAGATTCTCGAAAAACTTGAATCTAAGTAGCTTCTCGCTGCTGTGGAAAACAATAGTCCCTTTGAAAAGTGCCGATCTGGCTTTCGTCAGCACCACAGCACTGAGACAGCTCTTCTCAAAGTCACTAATGACCTGTTAATGAATGCAAACGCAGGCATGTGTTCAATACTTGCTGCTGGACTTAAGTGCTGCCTTTGACACAGTTGATCATGGCATTCTTTTAGATAGACCGAGGGACTGGGTGGGCATATCTGGTGTTAGAATAAAAATGTACATAAGTTATCCCATTTATGTTTTGTTCTTAGTAGCCTTTAAAGTACACAGCAATGCTGTGGGTATATGTGTGTTATTAAACTTGTGTCTGTGAGATTAACAGGAATGCACCCTGCCATACCGACAGGGCAGGCTGACACCGCACCAGATGGTCTCATGAGTTGTGGCTGCCACCAAGGCCACTCTCACGAGACAGACCTGACAACATCACTTTGTTTCTTTTCTTATTGTAGCAGTATATACTTCCCCCACCCCTTAGAAAACTATGTAACAGGGAATCTCCTAAACTGAATAAAAAAGAGGAGGCTGCATGGATGCACTTCAGAGTGAGTAGGAGATGTAACTGAATGCATCTATGCTTACTCTCCTCGAGTAAAACTTAAGTTAATGCCTTTGTCTTTCTCTCCTTGTATATGATTTAAATGTTCTAGGTATCTTGAACCTGACATCTGGCACTTCACTAGACTGGTTATCATCATATTTGTCCAATAGGAAATTCTGTGTCAGCATTAATAACTACATGTCATCCTTTTCCCATATCAAATAAAGTGTGCCTCAAGATTCATTTTTGGGTCCAATACTGTTCTCCTTATACATGTTTCCCTTAGGTGATGTCATCCGCAGACATTGGCTTTTTTTTCATTGTTATGCAGATGACACACAGTTGTACCTCCCTGTCAAGCCCACTGACCTTAGTACGCGGAGTTCTCTGCAGGACTGCCTATCTGACATAAAAAATTGGATGTCGATAAATTTTCTACAGTTCAACTCAAATAAAACTGAAATCCTTGTTATTGGGCCCCAATATATCACTAAACAAATACTGCCATCTACTGGCTACCGGTCACAACATATCAAATCTGTTTCAAGAAATCTTGGTTGTTTGAACTCAGAAACACTGCAAAAATCTGATCTATTTTAATTCGTAATGATGCAGAAACTGTTGTGCATGCTTTTATCTCCTCACGCCTTGATTATTGTAACAGTCTGTTCACTTGTCTTAATCAAAAAACTTTGAAACGACTGCAGACTGTACAGAACTCAGTTGCTAGGCTTTTAACCAGGACCAAGAGGCACGATCACATCACACCTGTTTTAGCCCCTTTACATTGGCTCCATGTTTGTTTTAGGATTGATTTTAAAATCTTATTGATTACTTTTAAGGCTCTTCATGGCCTGGCTCCAGACTATATTTTAGACCATGTAATCCCTTAAGAACCTTCACATAGTTTGAGATCTTTGGGCATGGGTCTTCTGTCTGTTCCTGAGTCCAGGATGAAAACTAAGGGGGACAGAGCTTTTGCCACCATGGCCCCAAGGCTCTAGAACAACATGCCCAAAGAAATTAGATTGTCTGAGTCAGTGTCTTCTTTTAAGTCTCTTCTCAAAACACGGGCGACTGTGGCTTAGTGGTGGAGCGGGTCGTCCACCAATTGGAAGGCTGGTGGTGCAATCCCGGTTTCCCCCAGCCCACATGTCGAAGTGTCCCCCAAATTGTGCCTTTGGTGTGAATGGGGTGAATGAGATATGTAGTTGAAGCGCTTTGAGTAGTCTTAAAGACTAGAAAGGTGCTATATAAGTACAGTCCTTTTGCCATCCTCTCCATATGTACGAATTCTTATCCCATTAATGCAACTCGATATCTTCTATCTCCTGTAGTTTTGTGCTTTCTCGTCTCTGTCCTCTCTCCTGTCACTTTCAGCAGGTTATTTCTGTCTCCAGAGCTGGATCTATGATTGCGGGCCTCCTACTGCCCCCATGTTCCTGCTCGACAACCGCTCCTACAATTATTATTATTAGTCATATTATAATTATCATTACTATTACTATTATTATTGTATTAATATTACCACTACTATTACATTTTTATTATTTTTAAATTCTCTTTGGAATTTGCATTGTGCTACAGTATGCTATCTTTCATCCTGCTCTCTCTCTCAACCTAACCAGCAGCGGCAGATGGCCACCCACCCTGAGTCTGGTTCTGCTTGAGGTTTCTGCCTCTTAAAAGGAAGTTTTTCTTGCCAAGTGCTTACTCTAGGTGGGAACTGTTGGGTCTCTGTAAATAATATTATAAAGAGTACGGTCTAGACCTGCTCTATAGGAAAAGAAAAAATACTGTATTAGCATTAGCACATGTTTTGAATGGCCACACTCAACTTTGGTTATTCAATTCAATTTTATTTATATAGCAGCAATTCATAGCAGAAGTTATCTCATTGCGCTTTTCGTATAGAGCAGGTCTAGACCATACTCTTTATAATATTAATTACAGAGACCCAACAAATCCCACCATTTGCAAGCATTTGGCGACAGTGGCAAGAAAAAACGTCCTTTTAACAGGCAGAAACCTTGGACAGAACCAGACTCAATGGTGGGTGGCCATCCGCCACTGCCGTGTTAGGTTTTGAGAGAGAGAGAGAGAGAGAGAGGGGAGGGGTTTGGGGGAAGGGGATAGGGTTAGGGAGGCACAATGCAAAGACCACGCAGAATTTATTTATTTTTTATATAGTAGAATAGTAATTGTAATGTTAATATTAATAAATTAGTAATAATAGGAATGACAGCTATAGGAAGAATAATGTCAACATCAGTATCAGAGCCAATAACAACAACTGTAGCAGCAGTTGTCGAGCAGGAACATGGGGGCAGTAGGTGGCCCACAACCACAGATCCAGACTTTGCAGCTCCGGAGGCAGGAATACCTGCTGAAAGTGACAGAAGGAGAGAGGAAAGAAACGAGAAAGCACAGAACTACCGGAGAGAGAAGATGTTGAGTTAGTAATATGCAGTAATGGGATAAAAATGCATACAAATGGAGAGGGAGAGGAGGAGAGAGGAAAGAGGAGCATCATATGAAGTCTCCCGGCAGTCTAGGCCTATAGCAGCATAACTAAGGGATGGTTCAAGACTTACCCAAGCCAGCCCTAATTATAAGCTTTATCAAAAAGGAAAGTCTTTAGCCTACTCTTAAATGTGGAGATGGTGTCTGCCTCCCGAACCCAAACTGGGACCTGATTCCACAGAAGAGGAGCTTGATAACTGAAGGCTCTGGCTCCCATTCTACTTTTGGAGACTCTAGGAACTACAAGTAACCCTGCAACCTGGGAGCGCAGTGTTCTAGTCAGATAATATGGTGTTATAAGATCTTTAAGATACGATGGTGCCAGACCATTAAGAGCTTTGTAGGTGAGGAGAAGGATTTTAAATTCTATTCTAAATTTTACAGGGAGCCAGTGCAGAGAAGCTAATATTGGAGAGATATGATCTCTTTTCATAGTTTTTGTCAGTACATGTGCCACAGCATTCTGGATCAACTGGAGAGTCTTAAGGGACTTATTCGGGCAGCAGGATAATAAGGAATTGCAGTAGTCCAGCCTAGAAGTAACAAACGCATGCACTAATTTTTCGGCATCATTTTGAGACAGGATGCGCCTGATTTTTTCAATATTACGTAGGTGAAAAAAGGCAGTCCTTGAAGTTTGTTTCATGTGGTAGTTAAAGAATAAATCCTGATCAAATATAACTCCGAAGTTCCTTACAGTGCTGCTGGAGGCCCGAGTAATGCCATGTAGAGTAACTATATCTTTAGATAATTTGTCTCGGAGGTGTTTGGGACCAAGTACAATAACTTCAGTTTTGTCTGAGTTTAACATCAGAAAGTTGCAGGTCATCCAGGTCTTTATGTTCTTAAGGCAGGCCTGAAGTTTAGTTAACTGGTTAGTTTCATCTGGCTTGATCGATAGATATAATTGGGTATCGTCTGCATAGCAATGAAAGTTTATGGAGTGCTTCCTAATAATTCTGCCTAGATGAAGCATATATAAGGTGAATAGAATCGGTCCAAGCATAGAACCTTGTGGAACTCCGTGACTAACTTTGGCGTGCACGGAGGACTCGCCGTTAACATGTACAAACTGAGATCGATCGGATAGATAGGATTTAAACCAGCTTAGTGCGGTTTAATGCCAATTACATGTTCCAGTCTCTGTAATAGGATGTGATGGTCAATGGTGTCGAACGCAGCACTAAGATCTAACAAGACAAGTACAGAGACAAGTCCATTGTCTGATGCAATTAAAAGGTCATTTGTAATTTTCACCAGTGCTGTCTCTGTGCTATGATGCACTCTAAACCCTGATTGAAAATCCTCAAATAAACTATTGTTATATATAAAGTCACACAACTGATTGGCGACTGCTTTCTCAAGGATCTTAGAAAGAAAGGGAAGGTTAGTTATAGGTCTATAGTTGGCTAAAACCCCAGGATCAAGAGTGTGCTTTTTAAGAAGCAGTTTAATTACAGCTAAAGGATTGTGGTACATAGCCTGTTAATAAAGACAGATTGATCATATCCAGTAAAAAGGTGCTAATTAAGGGTAAGACGTCTTTAAGCAGCCTAGTTGGAATGGGGTCTAAGAGACAGGTTGATGTCTTAGATTCATCGTCGAAGTCAGCTGAAGAAGGTTGACAGGAGCAAAGCAGCCAAAACACACATCAGGCTCTACAGCTGTTTCCAAGGTTCCTGTGTTTGAAGACAAGTCGGCACCGGTTAAAGGCAGGACCTGATGAATTTTTTCTCTAATAGTTAAAATTTTATCATTAAAGAAGCTCATGAAGTCATTGCTACTGAGAGCTATAGGAATACATGGTTCAATAGAGCTGTGATTCTCTGTCAGCCTGGCTACAGTACTGAAAAGAAACCTTGCGTTGTTTTTATTTTCCTCTATTAATGATGAGTAGTAAGTTGCTCTGGCATTATGGAGGGCCTTCCTGTATGTTTTAAGACTATCTTGCCAGACTAAACGGGATACTTCACGGTTGTTGGGATGCCATTTCCTTTCAAGTTTTCGTGATGTTTGCTTTAATTTGCAGGTTTGGGTTATACCATGGAGCTAACTTTCTTTGTTTTATTATCTTCTTTTTTAGAGGAGCAATAGAATCGAGTGTCGTTCGCAGTGAGCCTGCAGCGTTATTAACTAGATGGTCAATTTGTGAGGGGCTGAAATTAATATTGGAGTCCTCTGTTATATTGAGACATAACATTGAATTAAATGCAGATGGGATCGCTTCCTTGAATCTAGCCACAGCAATATCAGAAAGACATCTAGAGTAAGAATTTTTGCCTAATGGTGTGTAGTCCAGTAATAGCAGTTCAAAAGTTATTAAATAATGGTCCGATAAAGAAGGATTCTGTGGAAAGACTAATAAATGTTCAATTTCAATGCCATATACCAGAACAAGGTCGAGGGTGTGGTTAAAACAGTGAGTGGATTCATGTACACTCTGACAAAAGCCAATTGAATCTAATAATGAGATAAACGCAGTACCAAGGCTATCATTTTCAATGTCCACATGAATAGTGAAATCACCTACAATAACCACTTTATCTGTTTTAAGAACTAAACTTGATAAAAACTCTAAGAATTCAGATAAAAACTCAGATAAAGAATAAGGACCAGGAGCGCAATACACTATAACAAATAGAATTGGCTGTTGTATTTTCCAGGTTGGGTGAGAAAGACAAGGCTTTCGAATTAGTTATAATTTAGTTTAGGTTTAGGGTTGATTAATAGGCTTGAGTCGAAGATGGCTGCAACTCCACCTGAGTATTAATATGACTGGGCGGAGTAGATTAATTTATTTATAACATATTCTTCATGACCCAGCCAGGTTTCAGTAAGACAAATTAAGTCAATATGATACTCTGATATTAAATCGTACAGCTTTAGATGACAGAGATCTGATTCTGAGTCCACATTTAATTAGCCTATTTTGTTGTGCTATTTCAGCGTTTTTGTTTAGGTTTTTATTTATAACTCCTCTTCTGTTAACTTTAGATTTTATTAATTTAAGTGGTCGGGGGGCAGACACCGGAGTTTTGGGTGGGTAACTGCTCTGGAAGCGCAGAGAAGTGTGTAGGACTGCAACTCTGCCTCCTGGTCTGAACTCTGAGTTGTCATGGTTTTGGTCCACTGATAAACTTGGCCAGATTTCTGGATATAAGAGCTGCTCCATCCAAAGTGGGATGAATGCCGTCTCTTCTAATCAGACCAGGTCTCCCCCAAAAAGTCTGCCAATTATCTACAAAGCCCACATCGTTTGCTGGACACCACCTCGACAGCCAGCGGCGGAATGAAGACATGCGATTAAACATGTCATCACTGGTCAGGTTTGGCAGGGGCCCTGAGAAAACTACGGAGTCCGACATTGTCTTTGCATATGTACACACCAACTCAACATTAACTTTAGTGACCTCCGATTGGCGTAATCAGGAGTCGTTACCACAGACGTGAATAACAATCTTACTGTATTTACGTTTATCCTTAGCCAGCAGTTTTAAATAGGATTCAACATTGCCCGCTCTGGCCCCAGGAATACATTTGACTATGGTCGTTGGTGTCGCTAACTTCACGTTTCTCAAAATAAAGCTGCCAATAATCAGAGTTGGTTTCTCAGCGGGTGTGTCGCTGAGTGGGGAGAACTTGTTAGAAACGTGAACAGGTTGGTGGTGAACCGTGGGCTTCTGCTTAGGGCTATGCTTCCTTCGGACAGTCACCCAGCCTCCCTGGTTTCCCGGCTAACAGGAGCTACCTCTGGTCAGTCCGCACCAGCTACTAGGGGCTAGCTAACTACAGAAGCTAATGGTTGAGTTCCCATGGTGCGGAACCGTGTTTTCAATTCACTAAGCCTCACCTCCAACGCTAATGTACCATTATCACTAAAGGAGTCAGAGGAATAGCTAAACATTTGACACACCGAGCAAGAGAGAGCAGGAGAGTGAGAGGGAGAGAGAGAAGCCATCACTAGCTGCTAAGCTAAAGAACGCAAAATTATATATATATACATATATACATATATATAATAGCTTGTAAACTGCGGGATTAGCGAGAAAGTCGTTAAAAGAAGTAGAGAGCTATGAGTGCTTGAGCAGAACTAGTGTAAGTTTATAGCAGATAGTTAATCGCTATAATGAACAATTATTATTGAACGAAATTAACTGTGATGAGCTAGAGCAGCAGAAATACACTAGTAGTAGTAAAACACAAACACTGGTGACTGGAAATGACACATTATGCTTGCCAAGGAGGTTTTGATATATTGTTCTAAACACATAATAAAACACAAATACTAACACCTTCTGACCAATCACTATGACTATTATAACAGTAACAAGACTAACTGAGGAGAACTGATCCAATTAGTGCCCAATTAGTGTAAATAGTGCCAATTAGTGTAAATATTGGTGGATGTTTGTCAGACTTCTGTAGAAGAAATTTTCTTCCAGTTCTGGCAGTCCTTCAATGTCCTTGCTGTACGTTATATTATAAAACTGCTCAGGGGTCTCATTTATAAAACAGCGCCTAGGATCATTACTAAAACTGTGCGTACACACAAAAGCCAAAAATGGTGTGCGGCAAAAAAATATTCAAATTTATAAATTCTTGCATACACCTTCATAAACCACAGTCCACCTCATATACCGCCCTCCACACACATTCAGCCATAAATGGTCAATGCAAAGCACCACATGAATATTGATGCATATAAATGAGCTTGCTTAGGTGAATCATGGCAACAACAACTGAGAGAGAAAAACGATTTCTGAAATCGAGGTGCTTGTGAGGTCGAGATTATAAAGGACATATTGTTTGATGTCCACAGCAGGGGTCACAAACAAAGGAAAATGCAGCAAGTTTAACAGAATTATATTATTTTCGAAAGGGGCTTTAGGCAGAAAGATAAACATTATGTATTGTTGATCATATTAAACACACACCTGTCAGCTATTTCCCGCTGTAACAGCTGGTTACCAGAAACCTCAGAGTGGTTAGTAGCCTACTTGTATTTGTACCGGATGGCGTGGGTCCGGGTCGGGTTGGTCTGTCTAATGTTGGACCCAGTTCAGCACATAGATGCAAGAGAACGGCTCTAGGGAATCAAAACCAGCGTAGGCCTATTTGCTAGTCATCATCATGGGCCAGGAAATCCTTGTTCCTTCATAATCCTTCCATTTGCGTTGTCCTCTGCAGTTCCAGCACACCCATTGTACAGCATTACGCACTGCAGTATTTATATGTTTACAGCAATCAAACTAATTACGTCACACCTTGCCAAAATGATCATGTCAATCAGTGGTATCCACCACCCTGGGATATCATTTGAAGGTGAAAGTTTGACAGGTGAACAAATTTTGTTATGCTGGGCCTGCATTATGTAGCGATTGTGCGAGGGCTGTCACTAGCTTTATTTCCAGACTTTGCTAATTTACACAATCCATATGTGCATTTAGTGAAGATGTGCCGGATGAGTCGAGGTGAGAAGGCAGAGTGTGTGTGCGCCACCTCAGTGTCTCCAGTACACTCTGTGTGCCTCTGTGTCGTGTTCACTGTAGCAATTTTACACACAAAAACTATATAACAACTAAAATTGTACTTTGTGATATATGCACAGTATTCGAAGATATTATTAAAAACTACTGACGCTTTGTTCTGCAATTCTTTAATGCTATTTCATGTACTACAACTGATGATGATTTCATCACTTACAGTCTCGCCCTATCCTCTGCGCAGTGAGGGTGGGGAATGTGATGGTGAGATAGCGCTGATGAAATACTGAGCAGATTTTATTTAAGATTTGAGTTGGCTTATATCTTTTACAATTGACAGGTGCTTAAGGGATAGTTATGGCTCACTACAAGCACAAGTACAAATAACATTGCTGGTTTGAATGTTTATGATAATGTGGATGTATAATTAACGTTGTGCTCATACAACGGTTATAAATGAGAACCCAGATATTTGCCAAAATGCAGGCGCAAGGTGATCACAAGCAGCAGATATCAAACTACACAATGCAACAACTTCCCACTTCTGGTGTGGACAGGAACTTAAAAAACTAAATTATGGAGTTGGAGCACTTCCTTGTTGCTGAAAAGCATAAGGTCAGTATTGGTGGTTTGCCTAATGATGATCAGAAATTAGACATTGTTTACCCTACTTATTATTTACTACTACATAAGTGAGTGTATACAGACTTTGCACTTACCTCCTCATAATATATTGCTATTTTCCCTAGATTTATTGCCATAAATTAAGTTCTGTTAATAATAACTTTAAAAAAAATAAAATAACTTTATTTAATTAACACCTTTAAAAACAGAGTTTACAAAGTGCTTTGACAAACAAGGCAAAGCAGAAACAGGATACCCAGGAGGCAGTATAACAGCAGAAAGCCAAACAGAAATGCCAAACAAAGCATGCCAAAATCAAGGTAAAATTAAGACAAGAAGACAAGATAAAAAACAATTAAAAACATGACAATGGAAATAAAAAGAAATGGAAACAATAAAAGCAATAAAGAGACGATAAAAAGACGACATCACCTAAAAGCAAGTCTATAAAGATGAGTTTTAAGAAGTGATTTAAAAAAAGTCACCTATTCTGCAAGCCTTATCTTCTCAGGCAGGTTGTTCCAAAGCTGAGGGGCCCTGATGGTAAAAGCACAGTCACCTTTAGATTTATCCTCAACTTTGGAACAGCCAGAAGGGGATCCACCTGAGGATCTAAGGCTGCGAGCTGGCTCATATGGGATCAACATTTACATTATGTATCTTGGGACCAGATCCACATATGCTTTAAAAGTGATCAGCAAAATCTTAAAATCAATTCTAAAACAAACAGGGAGCCAAAGGAGAGTAGCCAGGATTGGAGTGATGTGATGTCGTCTGTTAAAAGCAGTGAGAAGCCTAGCTGCTACATTCTGAACTAGATGGATGCAAGAGAGTGACTTTTGGTTTATGCCAGAAAGGAGGGAGTTACAGTAGTCAAGTCGATAGAAGATGAATGCGTGAATTACTTTTTCCAGGTCAGAGTGTGAGAACATTGGTTTGATTCTGGAGATGGTTGTTATTTGGAGGAAGCAGGACTGGATAACTTTTTTGATTGGTGGTTTAAAGCTTAGATCAGAATCAAATAGTACACCCAAATTTCTGGCAGTGGGCTTCAGATTTGCAGACAGGGGACCAAGGCCACTCTTAATGAGACATAAGGATTGGGGGATTGAATAATATGATTTCTGATTTTGAGTTACTGAGTTGAAGAAAATTTTGTGCCATCCAACAGTTGACATCATTGAGACAGTCTAGGCTTATTGGGCATCAGGCCTCAGGGGAAGGTATATCTGTGTGTCATCTGTGTAGCCATGAAAAGAGACGTTGTGACGCTAAATAATTTGGCCAAGTGGAAGCATGTAGATAGAAAAAAAATTGGACCTAAAATTGAACCTTGTGGTACACCATAGGCAATGTGAGTTATAGAGGAGGTGTAGTTACTTATGATGACCGCATAGGTTCTTTCTAAAAGGTAAGAATAAATCCAACTAAGTGCAGTGTCCTGAATGCCAACCCAGGTTTTAAGGCAGTCAATTAAAATGGCACGATCTACTGTGTCAAAAGCTGCATTAGGGTCTAAAAGAATTAAAATTGCGCTATCCCTCATTGGCTCCTAAAAGGAGGTCATTGGTTACCTTGAGGAGGGCACTTTATGACACATAAAAGCTAAAAGCTGGGTTGAAACCCCTTTTACTAAAACTTTTAATAAGAACGGAAGTTTAGAAATTGCCATAAAATTGTTAAGAACAGAAGGATCACTTTCAGTTTTCTTTAAAAGGGGATAGACCACAGCATGTTTAAAAGCAGATGGAAAAATTCCTCTTGCTAAGGAGCTATTAATAACCAATAAAATAATGGGCCCAACTGTGTCAATAGCTTCTTTAAGAAACTTAGTGGGAATAATATCAAGGCTGCACACGGTTGATTTCATGTGGGATTTGATTTCAGATGAAAAGGACAGCGATACAAGTTCAAAATTGCTAAAATAATAAGAATGTCCCTACTGCCATATAAACAACCAATCCTCTAAACCATACGACTACATAGGTCGTTTGTTCCTACCCTCTAATACAACTCACAGGAGTGTTTCCAATATTAGCGCCCCTACTGGTGACAGGTAAGTATGGGTTGTAAGGTGAGGATGGGCTGTAAGTAGCCTATGTTACGTAAATCATGTGACATAAGTCACGTGACGTTAAACACCTGGTTAATGTTGTGAAACGTAGTTTGGGTAGGTTTAGGCAACAAAACTACTTGGTTAGGCTTAGGAAAAGATCATGGTTTGGGTTAAAATAAGTATGTTACGTAAGTCACGTGACTAACGTATATTAACTGACGTAAGTCCTGTACGTAACATTATGTAACTTAAAACTTTAAATAAGTCAATGCTGACTTTTGGTTTCACACAGGACATGAACCCCGTTCTCCTGGGTGAAAGTCCTGTGTTCTTGACATCCACCTCACCACCAGAAGCAGACTGTCTCGCGCCTTATACTACGTCACCTGACTTCCTCCTATGCTCCTGTCATAATTACTACGACCACTAGAGGTCACATCCTACAATAAACGTAAACATGGGTCGTAATAAGCTGCTTGTACAGACGACCTAAATGGATGTTTTTCTGGTGAGGACAGTCTCCATGTGGGGGGATAATCTGTTGCATTATATCGTTGACTGTATTTGTAAAAAAAATTTTAAACTTCTCACACAAATCTTGTGAGGCGTCAAAAAATGACAGGGGTAGGGGGTGAAGTCTGAGTTTATTACATTAAATAAAATTCTGGGGTTAGAGTGATTTGCTCAAATGAAATTAGAGAAGAAGGATGTTCTTGTTTCTTTAACTGCCATTTGATTCAATTGCATCTTTCCAAAGCTCATAAGAAACATGTAAACCTGTTTATTTTCCATCTTTGTTCTTTTTTCCTACAGTCTCTCTTTATTCCTAGGTGGATAATTTAGTCAGAGCTAGGGTGTTCTGTTTGACTTTTTGTCTTTGCAGGGGGCAACAGAGTCAAGGATAGTCGGACAGATGTCATTAAAAAGGGAGACCAGCTCAGAAAACTTGCTAGCAGATGTAGAGTTAAAAACCCTACTTGTGCCATTATCCCATATAAAATGGGATAATATGTGAAATGGGAGTGCATTTAAAAACCTTTCCATAAATAACAGCAACCCCCCTTCCCCCGCCTGACAGCCGGGGTTGAAGGAGGTGTGTAAATTAGAGGGGGTTACTTCAATGAGAGGACTCAAGTCTCCCTGGAGACGTACTCTTTATAATATTATAAGTACAGTCTAGACCTGCTCTATAGGAAAAGTGCAATGAGATAACTTCTGGTATGAATTGGCACTATAAAAAAAAATGAATTGAATTGAATTGGGGGGGTTAGCCGATAGCATTTGGCTACCCCGCTTGTTGGGATGGATCCCGTCTCTACTGAACAGAGAGGGACAATCCCAGAACAAGTTAAAATTGTCAATAAAACCCATGTTGTGAGTCCTGCTGGCAGACTGGAGCCAGGTGTGCAGGTTGAGGAGTCTGGTAAAATGGACAGCTCCGCGACCAAGAGTGGGGATAGGGCATGATATAAAAACAGACTTTCTACAGCTCTTTAAAACGTCAAAAAGGAGGTTAAAATTGTTTTTGGTGTGCTCAGACTCCTGGTGGGTGTCATTTGTCCCCACATGAACTACAATTCTTTTACTTAAACTTAAAACAGCGAGTTAAAAGTAATCCAATGATCGATAAAAGAATAGTGTTAAAAAAATAGATTTTACTTGGTTGAGTGGCGTCCATGGTGCAATTTCCTGTAAGCGGTTTTGGTCGATCACCAAACAGTGTCCATAAGACACGATCAATAGGTCTGATCTCTAAAATCTTTAGCCCAGTTAAAAACAGCAGCAAAAATAGGCAGGATCAGAAGACATGATTTAAAATGATGGGTGAATACCAACTTAAAACAGGATAAAATGCAAGGAACAGAGGTCCTGTCAGACATTGACCACAGCGACACATGCACACATTCCGTTATATTCAAGCCCTTGCCAAACGAGTTCACACAATGCTGATTAAGCATGGTATCACCAGGTAAATCTCTCTGTATTTCTCAGTATATCGGAGTTTATAAATCTGATGTCTGTGGCGACATTCCAGTGCTGGCGTACCGGTAGTGATACGTTTTACGTCAACCAGCAATGATTAGTTTTACAGAGATAAAGGGGGGAGCAACCGTAGCGACATAGTAGGCTACAGCATTTAGGAGTATGACGGAAAAACCTAAGAAGTGTCCAAGAAAAGTTTCTGATGCTCCAGATAAAAAAGAATCTCGACCTAGGCATACACAAAATCCTTATGAGCATATGGCATTTACCCACAGAGAATTATCCACTGCCTGCAAGCAACACCCCCATACCAACACAGCCTCTTACTATAGGCAGACAGCTAAATAAATATGGGAAAATATCAAAGCAAAGGCTTCTCATTTTGTTTTATCTTGAGCAAAGGCAGCCATCACATGACCAAACGGGTCTAGTTAAGAGTGGGGTAAATCTTGGTATAATGGAAAGAGCATCTCTTGAAAAGCATCGCTCAGGTCATCCTCACAGTTTGTACTCACCCTGACAGCACACCTAGCACCAGGTTGAGCATGAAGAAGGAACCGATGATGATGAGGGGAATGAAGTACAGCCAGTTCCACGTGTTCCCTGAAGCATCGTTAGCCTAAACACATAAACACGCAGAGACAAAGAATAGGACTGTTAATACTATTGTGTTGTTACACTTAAAGGATAAGGCTGGTGTCTGTAAACAAATCCCATAAAAAGACCAAAACCAATGATGTGTTAGTCCATCTTTCAATGCTTTCTTTCTTCCGTACTCTGTCTGTGGCTCTCAACTCCAAGCCCTTTGGTTCCCACTGAAGACAAAAATCTTACATGCCATAAAACAGCTCACAAATATATAGTTTCATTTTTGAAAAAGTCTCAGCAATTTCCTAAAACAGATGGCCAGTGTAGTTTTTAGCAAACGTTATTCAAAGAGGAGGAAATAGTGCATTTATTGGGGACTATTTTCATTGGCAAATTAATACAGAGTTAGTGGTATAGTGCGTATTTGGGCCAGCAGGACAGTGTGTGTGGGATTTAGTTGAAATAAACTATAGTGTGTGTTCATGGCAATGAAGGAACATGTTGTCCAGTGCAATGGTGTGGCTCAATGTGTGTGATTTTAATTAGGTTATTGTTTTTGTTCTTGTTATTAGGGGTCCAAGCAGCGTAGCTCAAGGTAGCACTGTAACAATCAAGTTTACACTTTTTGCAATTATCTCAGTCAAAATTCTTTCATCTATTTGATCTCCCAATAGATCTGCATCTTTGCTCCAATTGTCTTATGCTCTAAAAATGTCACATTCTGCGACCTTTTCTCAATTTTCTGAAAGTCCTATTTTTGCACACATTGAGATATCAACCTCAAATTTGAGACACATGTTTCCATCCATCCATCCATCCATCCATCTTCTTCCGCTTATCCGAGGCCGGGTCGCGGGGGCAGCAGTCTAAGCAGGGACTCCCAGACTTCCTTCGCCCCAGACACTTCCTCCAGCTCCTCCGGGGGGATCCCGAGGCGTTCCCAGGCCAGCCGAGAGACATAGTCCCTCCAGCGTGTCCTGGGTCTTCCCCGGGGCCGCCTCCCGGTGGGACATGCCCAGAACACCTCCCGAGGGAGGCGTCCAGGAGGCATCCGGATCAGATGCCCTAGCCACCTCAGCTGGCTCCTCTCGACGTGGAGGAGCAGCGGCTCTACTCCGAGCTCCCCCCGTGTGACTGAGCTCCTCACCCTATCTCTAAGGGAGCGCCCAGCCACTCGGCGGAGGAAGCCCATTTCGGCGCTTGTATCCGCGATCTTGTCCTTTCGGTCACTACCCAAAGCTCATGACCATAGGTGAGGGCAGGAGCGTAGATTGACCGGTAAATCGAGAGCTTTGTCTTTCGACTCAGCTCCTTCTTTACCACAACGGTCCGATACAGCGCCCGCATCACTGCAGACGCTGCACCGATCCGCCTGTCAATCTCACACTCCATCCGTCCCTCACTCGTGAACAAGACCCCGAGATACTTAAACTCCTCCACTTGGGGCAAGGACTCCCCACCCACGCGAAGAGAGCAAACCACCTTTTTCCGGTCAAGAACCATGGCCTCAGATTTGGAAGAGCTGATTCTCATCCCAGCTGCTTCACACTCGGCTGCAAACCGTCCCAGTGCATGCTGCAGGTCCTGGTTTGAAGAAGCCATCAGAACGACATCATCTGCAAACAGCAGAGATGAGATCCTGTGGTTCCCAAACCGGACACCCTCCGGCCCCTGACTGCGCCTAGAAATTCTGTCCATATAAATTATGAACAGAACCGGTGACAAAGGGCAGCCCTGGCGGAGTCCAACATGCACCGGGAACAGGTCTGACTTACTGCCGGCAATGCGAACACAGCTCCTGCTCCGGTTATACAGGGACCGGACAGCCCTTAGCAAAGGGCCCCGGACCCCATACTCCCAGAGCACTCCCCACAAAGCGCCCCGGGGCACACGGTCGAATGCCTTCTCCAGATCCACAAAGCACATGTGGACTGGTTGGGCAAACTCCCATGAACCCTCGAGCACCCGATGGAGAGTATAGAGCTGGTCCAGTGTTCCACGACCGGGACGAAAACCACTCTGCTCCTCCTGAATCCGAGGTTCGACTATCGGACGAATTCTCCTCTCCAGTACCCTGGAATAGACCTTACCGGGGAGGCTGAGAAGTGTGATCCCTCTGTGATTGGAACACACCCTCCGGTCCCCCTTCTTATACAGAGGGACCACCACCCCGGTCTGCCAGTCCAGAGGCACTGTCCCAGACCGCCACGCGATGTTGCAGAGACGTGTCAGCCAAGACAGTCCCACAACATCCAGAGACTTAAGATACTCAGGACGGATCTCATCCACCCCGAAGCCTTGCCACCAAGGAGCTTGCCAACAACCTCAGTGACTTCGGCCAGGGTGATGGATGAGTCCGCCTCCGGGTCCCCAGCCTCCGCTTCCTCTTCGGAAGACGTGACAGCGGGATTGAGGAGATCCTCAAAGTATTCCTTCCACCGTCCGACAACATCCCCAGTCGAGGTCAACAGCTCTCCACCCGCACCGTACAAGGTGTTGGTGAAGAACTGCTTCCCCCTCCTGAGCCGTCGGACGGTTTGCCAGAATTTCTTTGAGGCCGACCGATAGTCCTCCTCCATGGCCTCTCCGAACCTCTCCCAGTCCTGAGTTTTTGCCTCTGTGACCGCACGGGGCTGCAGCACGCTTAGCCTGCCGGTACCTGTCAGCTGCCTCGGGAGTCCCACGAGCCAACAAGGCCCGATAGGACTCCTTCTTCAGCCTGACGGCATCCCTTACTTCCGGCGCCCACCACCGTGTTCGGGGATTGCCGCGCGACAGGCACCAGAAACCTTGCGACCACAGCTACGAGCCGCGCATCGACAAATGGAGGTGGAAAACATGGTCCACTCGGACTCAATGTCCCCAACCTCCCGGGATCTGGGAGAAGTTCTCCGGAGGTGTGAGTTGTAGACCCTGCTGACAGAGGGCTCCGCCAGACGCTCCAGCAGACCCTCACGATACGCTTGGGCCTGCCAAGTCTGTCCGGCTTCCTCCCCGCCAGCGGATCCAACTCACCACCAGGTGGTGATCGGTTGACAGCTCCGCCCCTCTCTTCACCCGAGTGTCCAAGACACGCGGCGGAGGTCAGATGATACGACAACAAAGTCGATCATCGACCTCCGCCTAGGGGTGTCCTGGTGCCACGTGCACTGATGGACACCCTTGTGCTTGAACATGGTGTTAGTTATGGACAAACTGTAACTAGCACAGAAGTCCAACAACTGAACACCGCTCGGGTTCAGATCAGGGGCCGTTCCTTCCGATTACCCCTCTCCAGGTGTCACTGTCGTTGCCCACGTGGGCGTTGAAGTCCCCCAGTAGAACAACGGAGTCCCCGGGTGGTGCACTGTCTAGTACCCCTCCCAGGGACTCCAAGAAGGCCTGGTACTCTGCACTGCTGTTCGGCCCGTAGGCCGCCACAACAGTGAGAGACCTGTCCCCCACCCGGAGGCGGAGGGACGCGACCCTCTCGCTCACTGGGGTAAACTCCAACACGTGACGGCTGAGCTGTGGGGCTATGAGCAGGCCCACACCAGCCCGCCGCCTCCCCGCCCGGCAACGCCAGAGAAATGGAGCGTCCAGCCCCTCTCGAGGAGACGGGTTCCAGAGCCCAGGCTGTGCGTGGAGGCGAGGCCGACTATATCTAGCCGGTAACGCTCAACCTCCCGCACAAGCTCAGGCTCCTTCCCCCCCAGCGAAGTGACATTCCATGTCCCTAGAGCCAGTTTCTGTGTCCGGAGATCTGGTCGCCGGCCCCTGCCTTCGACTGCCGCCCAGATCTCTCTGCACCGGCCCCTTACGGATCCTCCTGCGGGTGGTGGGTCCACGGGAGGACGGCCCCACGTCGCTCCTTCGGGCTGTGCCCGGCCGGGCCCCGTGTGGAAAGGCCCGGCCACCAGGCGCTCGCCGTCGGGCACCCACCCCAGGCCTGGCTCCAGGGTGGGGCCCCGGTAGCGCCAATCCGGGCGACGTAACTGGCCTTGATTTTAAATAATCCATAAGGGTCTTCTGAATGGTTTCACTTGTGAGTTTTCACTTAGCTTACATCTTAAAGCGTGTTGCACTGCACCTCTAGCAGGCGCCACTAACGCGAAAAGTTTATATGTTGTAATCAGCTACATCGATTTGTATTAAATTCTGTTTGCACGGACTAGGTTCATGACTCAGTTGATGCTTAAAATTTGGTAATGATTACTTAAAGTGGGAGTGACTTAATACAACAAATGTAAATTTCTGTACATTTCACATTCCAAACTTCAAAAAAAATCTACATAAATCATCCGTACGACTGACAGAGCTGAATTTTTTTTTTTAATTGTGACAAAAGTTTGCCTCACTGCAACCTATGGTCAATTCAGAAGTTCGAGATGATATCGCCACAAGTCTTCACTCAAATGCTACCAAAATCAACACAGACATTCTTTAGATACTAGATATCACATGCTTTGAATGGTGTTCAGATTGTCAAATTGTGAGTCTGCAGTGACATTCAGTGTCTTGCTGTAATTAGTACTGTATGCACAACATTTTCTTTTTTGCTCAGTTTTTGATCTACTGTCACCAAATTATTTGACAATACACCCAAAACCAGCAGAATGAGGTGTGATTTTTTTCTGCATTTTATCACCAACATTTTGACTGTAAGTGTTTTAAGTTTAAACAGACAAAAATACCCCAGTCTGGCATATATGATGTCATTGCCTCAGAAGGTGAAAAGGTGTGTGGAAATTACATCTCACCAGTGGTGCATTCAATAAGTCACCTTCTCTGAGGATACAAAGGTCCAGGGATTGAAACCCCAGGTGGCTAAGCCCTACTTGCCAACAATGTGGCAATTCATGCATGTGGTGTGTTTTCAAGTGCTCATTGATGTCATATTAATTTCCAAAACTGCCTGTTGTACTTGGACCCCGTGAAAATGTCTCATTATTTTCTCTAATAAAAAGTGTTTGTGCAGCAAAAAACGTAAGACTGAGAAACACAAAAATTGACAGGTGGGTTGCTCAGTCCACCCATTACTTAGGCACATATAATGACACCTCAAAGTGACACTGTAATAATAAAGTTTATGTTTTCACATTTATCTCGAAAACATCTTGGCCTAGAGTCAAAATTATTTCATCATTTTAATCTCTCAAGTCATCTGCGTCTTTGCTCCCCTGGTCTTCTACTACTAAAAATGTACTTGGGCTATCAACAAAGTTAAAAGAGCCAAAAAACAGGACAAAAGTGTAACAGAACCAAGAAGGAACTGTGTCTCCATTCCTTATGTATCTGGACTGTCTGAAAAACTACAAAGGATCTTTAGACAGCACGATGTTCCTGTTTTCTTTAAACCAGGCAACACTTTAAGACAGAAACTCGTTCACCCTAAGGACAAGTTACCCCCACAGAAACATATCTATATATTAATCTATGACACTTATTGTCTTCTCACTACATCTAAAACAGTGTGTCCACAGAGAAGAGTTCATCATTCATTTGCAATAAAATGGATAAAAATGTTTTTTTAATGATGAAAAAGAGCTTGTTTTATCAAAAGCAACACTTAATATCAGAGCAAGGTTGTTTTTCAATGACACATGTGTGTTTCATAAGATTTCAAAGTTGTGTCACCACTCTTTGTCAACACCATCAGACATTCATTAAAATGTAATAAAATCAGGCAATATCAGGGGCAGCTGTAACTCTGAAGGACCCCTTGCCACATTCCACCTCTGCAGAGTGCATCAATGTCAGACAGGCTCTGGTAAGTTTTGGAATATTTTTATTTTTATATTTCTCTCCTGATCCACAATGTTCTAATGAAATAATTCAACAAAAGAAAACAGAGTGCAGAGCTGTTTCAGAGATCTCATGTAAAATATAAGAACCTTCTCTTGTCAGGGATGATTCTTAAAAAATACCGGCTCCTATAAAAAATTAGGTGATTTGGTCTGACATACAAAATGCTAAAGCAAAAGGAATCCAAAGTCAGGCCCACTTACCTTCAAACAATGACACAAACAGTCCAAAACCTGTTTTGTAATTCTGCATGTATGACCACTGACAAACAAGACAATTACACAAAATAAGAAAAAGCATCAGAGAATGGTCTGCTCAGATGCAATGATTAACCTCCACCAAGCAACACCCAGATATTTGTCTGAGTTATTCATCTTTCTGCGCTCTTCGCCCCTTCTATATCACAGCACCCAAGCCATCTGATCAAAAGACTTGTCAGTGCCAATACCATGAAAATGCAAAGATGATGCTTAAGGTTTTCAGAGAACATGGGGTTACTCAGAGTAGCAAGCTCGATGATAGTTTTGAGCTTGTTTGTTGCTCTCCTCCAAGTGAAGCATGTCTCCTGCACGTTTGTACTCGCTGTCTTCACAAAACACACCTATTGCAGCAATCAATGTTGAGTGACAGCAGTAGGAACGGGTAAGGGACCAAGTGGCAGGCAAATCTCACCACAACACTAAACTTGTGAAGCATACTGGCACCATAGCAGAACTCATACGGCTGTATAAACACCTGTTGCGCAATGAGACAACAACAACACGTGTTTGGTTAAAAATCAGTCCAGAGAGTACAGGAAGATGACAGACAACTGTGATGAAAACAGTGTAATTGTGCATGTTGACTTCGCAGAAGCATGGAAATGCAAATTTAGCTCTGACAATCATGCCTCCCCCAACTCAATTTGCACACTGGCATGTACTACACAAAAGATGAAAAGGCTGGCTTTTGCACTGTGTCTGAATCCAAGCATCAGGATGCTGCCACCATTTGGGCATACATGGATCCTGTCCTCAAAACAATAAGAGAGACAAGTTTCCTGGTGCTCACACCATCCACTTTTGGTCTGATGGCCCTAGCAAACAATATAAAAGCGAGAAGAATTTCTTTCTTCTATGTGATATCCCTTCCAGATTTGCTTTCCAAAGAGCGACTTGGAACTTCTTTGCCACTTCTCATGGCAAGAGAGCACCAGACGGAATCAGAGGGAATGATGTTGGAAGTGGGAAAATATTCTATGACATGGTGGGGAAAAGTCTTACCAACATCCAACTCTTTTATGTCAAAGATGAAGAAATGACGTGCTATGATGAACTCATTCAACCCATGAAACCTGTGCCCGGAACACAAAAGGTTCATCAGGTTATTCCTGAGGGGAAGATCTCTTGCAGATCATTGTCCTGCTTTTGCTGTGAACCGAAGATTTATCAGTGTTTCACTCCAGCCATGTTTGACCTCAATGAGCATGTAAAGGTGATGAATTTGAAAAGGCATGCTGCTACAAGGTGGTAGCAGTGCTTCTGCTCAACACAAGAAAAAAGGACCTGTTACCATGCTAATGAAGGAAATGGAGAAGGACAGCCACTAAGTTCCCAAGGGAGTTCACACAAAGATAGTGGCAGATCACATTAACAGTGGAGACTGGCTTGCTGTGATATATGACAAGAACTGGTGGTTGGCAAAAGTCATCACTATAGATACAAATCACCAAGATGTAAAGGTGGAATTCTTCCATTCTAGTGGGCCAAGCACTCATTTTCATCCAAAACAAGGAACAAAGGATGTGTGCTTCATTCCAGTCCAAAAGATCCTGGTGAAGCTGACTGAGCCATCGTCTCCGATATATTTCACCTCTCACCTGAGGTTATGGACTATATTGCCACGTCAACCACAACGGCTTTCCTCTGCTCTTTGTCCACCACCACGATGTCTGGTTGGTTCGCCATTACCATTCTGTCAGTCTGAATCTGGAAGTCCCACAGGATCTTGGCTCGGTCATTCTCTACCACCTTTGAAGGTGTTTCCCACTTTGACCTCGGGGTTTCCAGTCCATACTCTGTGCAGATGTTCCTGTACACTATGCCAGCCACTTGGTTATGGCACTCCATGTATGCTTTCCCTGCCAGCATCTTACACCCTGCAGTTATGTGCTGGATTGTCTCAGGGGCCTCTTTGCACAGCCTATACCTTGTGTCTTGTCTAGTGTGGTAGATCTGGGCCTCTATTGCTCTGGTGCTCAGGGCCTGCTCCTGTGCAGCCATGATGAGTGCCTCTGTGCTGTCATTCAGTCCAGCCCGCTCTAGCCATTGGTAGGATTTCTTGATATCAGCCACTTCAGTTATGTTACAGTGGTACATCCCATGTAGGGGTTTATCCTCCCATGATGGTCCCTACTTAATTATTTTTCCTGCGTCAATTGTTTGGTCCCTCCCACATTTACCAGGTGGTCTTTTTATTGGTCTTTTTACAACCATCACAAGTCCTGATTCTTGTTGTCTTGCCATGGTGGATTTGGCTATATTTGCAACAATATCACTGACAATATTTTTTGCAGCAGATGTCAGGTGGGGCTTGGCTAAACTTAGATCGCATTTGAATATAGGCATAGCCATTCTGAAGAGACTGCGAAACATACCACCAAGACTGGCTCGATACGGTGTACTTGATCCTACAAAGCTTGGTAGTCCTGATCCAGCCTGATTCATATAATATGACATATTTTTCCTCGTTGTGACTTGGTCCGTAACCAATCTTTAAATCAACTACTACTGTTGTTTAATAGGTATAGTATGTGAATAATATGTTCTGACCATGATCAGACTTGAGATTAATTTCAATAACATTGATTGATGATTTGGACAGAGGCATGTAATGTGGCTTGTCAAACTGAAGAATGGGGTATAGCTTATCTGTACCCACTATATTAATGCTGCACAAGAGGGGTACAAAACTGTCACCAAAAATCTGTTAGTCAATAATATCTGAATACACAAACATATTATAACATCCTCCATGAATATTGGAGGGATGTGGAGCCCGCATGCTGCCTGTTGCCGTAGCTCCGTCTCGTCGTCTTACTTTTTCCAACTTTTAACTTTCCTTTTTCTTCCAAACTTGAGTAACTTGTGTGTAAGTGTAATTTAAACTACGCTCTTTACGAAAATGAGAGTAGAAAGTGTTTTGGTACTTTTTTTCGCCGTGGAACTTCTTCTTCTGCTACTCGGTCAGGGCACCGCTGCAGATCAGCTGTTTGGCCGCATTGTTTACACCAGGGAACAGCTGATTGCGCTGAAGCCGAGCAGCATGGCGCCCAGGACTACCGATGTCCCCACTGAGATCTGGAGGAGGACACACCGAGGATGCAGAGGTGGAACGAAGCGGCGAGGGAAGAGAGAGGGGTGCAGACAAAAGAGACTTAAGAATAAGTCTCTCGTCATGGGCAACGTGAGATTGCTGGCGAATAAAATGGACGAGCTAACAGCGTTAGCCCGGAGTCAGACGGAGTTTCGTGAGTGTAGTTTGATGTGCTTCTCAGAGACATGGCTACACCAGGATATCCCGGACCATAACGTTTCCATCGACGGCTTTCAGACTGTTCGGGCCGACAGGGATCACACCGGGAGCGGTAAGCGGAAAGGCGGTGGGTTTGCTGTTCTGGTTAACAACAGATGGTGTAACCCTGGTCACATTACTATCAAGCAGAGTATCTGTAGCCCGGACATTGAACTGTTAGCTGTGGGACTCCAGCCATATTATCTGCCACGTGAATTTTCACATGCCATTGTTGTGGCTGTTTACATCCCCCCCTCTGCTAACCCGGCATTGGCGTTCAACGCCATTCACACCGCCACAGCGCCTTGGGAACAGACTCAACACCTGAGTGCACTCATTTTAATCTCGGGTGACTTCAACCATGTCAGTGTTTCAACAACACTGACTAATTTCACCCAGTATGTGAGTTGTCCTACTAGAGAGGAGAGGACACTGGACCTGCTGTATGCTAACATTAAGGATGCATACAGCTCTTCCCCCCTCCCCCCTCTGGGTAGGTCAGATCACAACCTGGTTTACCTTAAACCCTGCTACCCTTAAACCCTTCAGATCGACTGGCAGCAGAGGAGTTGAAGGCAGCTTGGACAGGGCCAACAAACTTAATCTGTTCTTTAACAGATTCGACACACCGGCTCCTGCTCATCCCCCCTCTAACTCATCTGTTCGCCTACCAGCCCTGGCTGGGAGTTGAGGACGCCATCATCTTCCTGCTTAACTGCATCCACACCCACCTGGACAGGCCGGCAAGCACGGTGAGGATCATGTTTTTTGACTTCTCCAGTGCTTTCAACACCATCCGGCCATCCCTGCTGGGTGAGAAGCTGGCAGCAATGCAGGTGGATGTCCCCCTTGTGTCCTGGATTGTGGACTATCTGACTGGCAGACCACAGCACGTGCACCTGCAGCACTGTGTGTCGGACAGCATGGTCAGCAACACTGAGGCCCCTCAGGGGACTGTCCTGCCTCCCTTCCTCTTCACCATCTACACCACGGACTTCAGCTACCACACAGGAGTCCTGCCACCTTCAGAAATTTTCTGATGACTCTGCTGTGGTGGGATGTATCAGCATTGGTAATGAAACGGAGTACAGGGCTGTGGTGGGTAACTTTGTTTCATGGTGTGAGCAGAACCATCTGCAGCTCAATGCGACAAAGTCTAAGGAGCTGATTGTGGATCTACAGAGGGCCAAGGCATCAGCGACCCCGGTTTCCATCCAGTGGCAGGGTCAGTGTGGACATTGTGGAGGACTACAAGTACCTGGGAGTACACTTGGATAACAAACTGGACTGGACCAAGAACACTCAAGCTGTTTACAGGAAGGGCCAAAGCCGCCTCTATTTTCTGAGGAGGCTGAGGTCCTTCAACATCTGCCGGACAATGCTGAAGATGTTTTATGAGTCTGTGGTGGCCAGTGCTATCCTGTATGCTGTTGCATGCTGGGGCAGCAGGTTGAAGGTAGCGGACGCCAACAGACTCAACAAACTGATCCGTAAGGCCAGTGACATTGTGGGGGTGGAGCTGGACTCTCTGGCGGTGGTGTCAGAGAGGATGCTCGCCAAACTACACGCCATCTTGGACAGTGTCTCCCACCCGCTCCATGACGTGCTGGTCAACCTTCAGCGGAAGACTCATCCCACCAAAAAGCACCACAGAGCGCCACAGGAAGTCATTCCTGCCTATGGCCATCAAACTCTTTAACTTCTCCTTTTCCCATGTTAGTTTTTCTTATTTATTGTTATTGATATTATATACCTCTACTCTCGACAGTACATGCACCTCTGCTTATTACTTATTTTGTTAAATTGTATTATTATACTGTACTATCATCATCAACCGGTAAACCCACTTGGTACTTGACACTTAGTTTATCTTATACTTATGATATACTGATATACCGAAGACGCATGCAGTGACTACCATTTAGTTAACATTTTTTGGCATATTTTTTGTGTTATCTGTCTTGTGTTGTTTGTCTGTAACTCATTGTTATTGCTGACTGCTGAAACTCCATATTCCTTCTTTAGGTTACATTTTGGAATTAATTTTTTTGCATGGAACAATGTATGGGCATGTGTCCTGTAATATTGCAGGAATAGAACATAGACAACTGACGAGATTTTTTGACTTTCTAAATTATTAATATTGGTTTTTGTCTGCTAACTGACTATCCACTGTAAATTAAGGCAAAATTGGTATGTTTCTAATGCAGTTTGACACTTGAATTCTTCAATCAAGATTAAAATTATAACTATGGACAAGGACAACACCAGTGAATGTAAATCATTGGTTGCATTGATACACAAACCTGACAACAAAAATAATTTGGAGAACATTCACCTGACTACCAGTTGCATTTCATAACACATTGGACAACAAACTACCACTGATTGCTCATCTCTATATACATTTTTTTCTTTGTACACTTCCTATAATATTGTCCTTCTTCCACCTCCCACCCGCATTTCTAGCATTCAGACTTGACTCCATCAGAGTCAAGAGAAATTGAACCCTAATACTCTATGGTCTCATTCACACCTAAACTTGCGATCTGTATCTGGATGTCTTGGAAATCTGTATCTGGGGCTGGCAGACTTTAAACATGGCGCATTCCTGATCAGATTAGCAGAGGAAGAGCTTGTTTGTAGTTTTTTGACAGGTAGCTTGAGATCACAGGAAGAGGCGGAGTTAGGTGACCTTTCAACGTGTTGGGCTTTTTTTTCCGCTTAAGAATGTGGTCATGCTGTACAGATTGCATTTCCACCTGGCTGAGATCTGATCACAATGCTGCCAGACCACATCCAGATGTGGATCCAATAGCATTGTGATTAAAAGGTGTTTACACCTACATTAAAGGATAGATTAATATATATATTTTTTGTCTGTTAATACAAAACTCACATCACCATTAGTACATTGAAAGAGTTACTGGTCGCTGTATTCATTCCGCCTGTCGATACTGGCTGTGAAGAGATCTCATCCAAACGCAATTTTAATGTAAGAGATGGGAACAAAATCCACAGTTCTTGTTTTGTGCAAAAATGCATTCTTAACTTTGAATTAGACAAATCATGTGGTTATCTCTCAAAGTTAAAGCCATTTTAGTATCAAGAGAGAATTTTATAGTAAAAATACTTTAACTTCTGTACAGTCTGTAACATACTGTAACTATATGTTGCAATCTATTTATAATTTTGTCATTATGATTGTCCATACTGTAATTTCATTATGTTGGTCTATTCTGTACACACAACATTTATTGCATGTCTGTCCGTCTTGGGAGAGTGATCCTCCTCCTCTGTTGCTCTTCCTGAGTTTCTTAAATTTTTTACCTGTTAAAAGGTTTTTTGGGGGGGGGGTTTCCACATGCGAATTGCGGGTCTAAGGATAGAGGGTGCCGTATGCTGTACAGGTTTACTGAGACAATTTTGTAATTTGTGATAATGAGCTATATAAATAAAATTGACTTGACTAACTTTGGAAGATACTCACTTGATTTGAAATACAGACTGGTGAATATTAGCTTTGGTTGAACTTTGGAATGCATTCTACACAGAATGAGGACTGGATTTTTTCTCCCATCACTTAACTTGAAATTGCAATAGAAAGGGATTTTTTCAGGGGCAGTATGGAGAGAAGGAACGACTGAAACGACCAAAGACCAATAACTTTGTGAGTATTGAGACAGACTTGAAACTAGAGACCATCTTGCAATGGGCTCACACCAGCCTTGACGCCCTTAAACATGTTGACACTCTGACCCATGAGTACTCATTAGTAGTCATTACTACATTATTACATGAGTACACAGCACTCATGGGTTGGACCACACCCTCGGCCTTCATTTTGATCTCATTTATACACCTGTAAAGTTTCGTGACTGCATCTGCATCTAGGTTGTCACGCTATCGCATTGACAAAATCTGTCCACAGACAGAAAGACATATAAACACCTGCCAAAGTACTCAAAGGTGAAATTTTACTTAATGTCTTAGAGTGGACAGGAATGACTGAAACTGGGATATAGTGATCCACAACTTAAAACGAATGTGGGCCAGGGGTGTAAAGTGGGGAGCCATTGGCCCCTTTCCTACTTCCTGAGAAATTGACAGCTTGAGTTTAGCCCTCCATCCACTTCAGAGTCACAGCTTTGGCAGAGACAGATGAGGGCCCGTCTGGCAATGATGGACTATTGGCCATTCCGATGAAGAGGACACAGCTGGGTCCCACAGGAAATGAGACAGCCGTCACTCTTCCTTTGACTCCCCCGCAGTCAGAGAGCATTACTAGTCTGTCTGTAATCCAGATGACAAAAAAAAAAAAGAGTTGTCTAATGAAGGAATGATCTTAACCTCCAAATTCTTACACCCAATATGGACTAATTCTGAATGAACACCTCGGTCTAATAGGGATTATTCATCATGTGAATGACGACTGCAGTTGATATTTACAAAGGTCTTCAATCTTAGTGAAGATGTTGGAAGGGAAGATGTTAATGGGAAGTATTAGAAAGTGAATCAGAATCAACATAACCAGTAGGACAAGCTCAATAAGCAAAGGGTAAAATGGGAACCTCAAAAAGTTAAGAAAAAGCAAACTTCTATTGAACATGAAGTTATAGGGAAAAAATGGCTTAAAGGATATCAAAAGATGTAACGATAATTAATAAGCCTCAAAAAGGTACAAAAATTATATAGTGTTAACACAATCGATACAAAAAGATGAAGGAGAGTGATTACACTCACTTCGGGCTATCAGAAATAATTAATATTTATATTAAATGATAGAATTTAACTTGCATTAAATTCAAACGGTAGCCAATTAATTTAGTCTCAAATATACTAAACTACCACACTACTTTAATTATTAAATTAATAACTACAACAAAAATTACCAATAGCCAGTAAAGGTTGAAGAGTTTGAGTTCTGAATACTAGAGGTTGGCAGCATTAAATATACCAGCATGTATATTTAAAAGCATTTATTTAAAAGATAACAGAAGTAAAAAATAACTAAAGTTAGCCAATTAATTAATCAAAAGAACAAAAAGGAGTGTGTATGAGTGAGAGAGTGTGAGTGTGTACGAATATGTGCTGTGTGCATTAGCATGAACACAAGTGTTAGGTCAAAACAAATACCGTTTTTACACCAAAATTAGCACATATATGCACGTTTTTAAACGCGGGTAAACCCGCTAAAATAGACAATTGACTCCTTTCCCATTGCAAGCAGATGAGTTTGCCTTTCTGTTTTTTTCTGATGTGTCACGTTTGACATCACAAACGCGCCGGAGAGTGGAAAGCAGCATGGAGGTCAGTGACAATGTTACAGTGGTAACCTTAACATTAGTAACTGTCTCCTTATTTCCAGTTACCCTTGAGTCAGAAGAAGCTCTCTCACCTCACTGTCTTGCCAGTGTTGCATCTTGCACGATACTAACAAAATCGCTGTTGCACGTCGTTCCCATCAACTGTAAAAAACAATAAATAATGTTCCTGGCTATTCACGCGCCAACACTTAAGACTTCAACGGATACAACTGGGTTTTAGACTTTGTCTAATCAGACATTCTGTGTTAAAGTTGGAGATGCCGTTTCAGATGATGGTGATTTTAAAATAAATGGCATTCCTCAAGGTAGTGTTAAGGATAGAGACCGGAGACACCAAGATGAGACAGGAGGTTTTATTATTCACGAAGCAAATAGACAGTGTAGGATAGGTACTGATACCGTCCTTTGGGTAGCTGAACCGGAGAGCTGAGGCTGAAGGAAACACACTCAGGAGGTTGGAGAAACACGGGACTGGGAACTGGAGCTCAGAGACCGGGAGGACGTTTCGATGAAGCGAGGTAGGAGTCTTGTGACGTTGAATAAGGTTGATACAAAGATCTTTCCTATTTCCAACAAGACCGGACACTGACTGAGGTGTGGGATGAGGTTTTTATAGTGAAGTGGAGTGCTAATGAACTGCAGGTGTGTGATTAATGACAGGTGTGAGTGATTACTGGCTGGTGAGGACATGACAGGCTGTGACAGGTAGTGCTATTAGCCCTATTCTGTTTAACATTATGATAAATTATATTTTATGAATGTTGGTCATTGCTTTATGCAGATGATGTGGCTATATGGAAAAGAGGGAAAACATTAGACATGTGACAAATAGCATTGCTAGAGTGCTATGAAGGTTGAAAGATAGTCATATGACTAAGGATTTAAGATGTCAGCTATAAAGTCATGCCACATGTTCTTTATCAGGAAGAGAAGGCTAGATAATGTGCAGCTTAAATTGTATTGTCAAAGTATGGAAAGGGTAACAGAGTTCAAATATTTAGGATTATGGTTTGATGACAAATGTATATGGAGGAATCATGTTAAACAGGTTGAAACAAAATGTTAAAAAAAAGTGTACTGAATCTCATGAGATCAGTTTCTGGTTATGAATGGGGAGCAGATAAACAATCACTAATGGATATTTATACATATTTAATACAATCATGTATTGTTTACAGGTGTATGGTATATGCAGCAGCAGCCAAGAATGTTTTGGAAAAACTAGACAGAATACATTTCAGAGCTCTAAGACTCAGTATTTTTGCAGTTAAAACAACTCCTACTAATGCGCTACTGGTGGAAGCTGATAAATTACCATTATATTTAAGATGCTCAAACTTGTCACTGGTATATTGGGTTAAGTTAAAGGGATCTGGAGAGGAACAACATGCAACAAAGGTTCTGTGTGATTGTGAGGAATATTCACAACAACGAAAAGTTAAAGGAGTTGAGAAGAATGTAAGGGGTACCGTTTTCGGAAGCGTGTATGACGTTCGTGCACGTGCATGACCTGTGGTGTACGAGCGTCTATAAGTGACGTGCATGTCTAGGGCGCTCAGGGGGCTCTCTCCTTATAAAATTGTTTGGGGGATAGTTATCAATGCTATAAAATATAATAGGAAATATTATATTTTAAAAATGGGAGATTTGATCACAATATATGTTTTCTTTCACCTCTTCATCGTCTATGTGTCAGTCTGTGTGTGTGTGTGTGTGTGTGTGTGTGTAAAGTCAGTCTCCTCTTCCTATTCCCACTTAAGTTGTTAATTTATTATTCTTTTTACAGCTTCAATTTGTATTTTCCCACAGTAGCTATATGGGGACAGGGTGGTAGTAAAGGACATTTGGTTCAAATTCACACAAACTAATGGATATGCTGCAGACAGATGCGGGATGTGGGGATACATCCTGATATGAGGTTCTGATTAGCATTGGATGATGGGAAATTAGACAGAGGTAATAAATCTATCCCCTTCACCCTGTCCTAAGTTTTAAAAAACATGTCTTGGCATGTCCTCAGATAACCATTTGTTTTAACGTAATGAATAATATTTTTATGCATCTGTGGGGATGATTACAATGCCGACTTTTCTCGCTGGGGCTTTGCAGTTTTCTTCATTGAAAGGCGACTCGCCTCAATCTAAAGAGTTATTTAGACCATCAGAGGAATAAGTGGGGGGAAATTCTATAGCCTACATGTCTTTATATTGTTTTATTCCATACAATAGGTAATCTCATCAGCGCAGCGTCTCTCCTCTCTTCTCCTGAAGTGAGTGCATGTAGGAATGACAACGTTGTTATAGTTACGAGGGACGCTCACTGTCTCTGACGGTATAATTTTGTTTCAAGTTTTAGGGAGGAGATTCGTTTTCCAAAACTATAAAATATAATAGGATATATTATTTAAAAAATATTGAGATTGATCATAGTGTATGTTTTCTTTCGCCTCTTCATCCTCTGGGGGTGTGTGTGTGAGCGCAGTGTAAGGGGTGTCAGTCCCCTCTTCCTATTCCCACGGGAAGGTGTTAATTTATTCTTATTTTTACAGCTTCAATGTGTTCCCACAGTAGATACATCGAGACAGGGTGGTAATAAATGCCATTTGGGTCTATTTCTCACAGCATAATGGCGTTAGCTACATGACAGGTATAGGGGGCTGTGAAGGGGGAACTTCCTAAAATACTGTTAAAAAGATTCAGCAGACAACAACAACAAAAGACATCAAAAGTAAGACAGGTGTGGTGGGAGTGTTTTTGATCCCTATACTGTATATGCCTGGCTGATGGGCACCAACAGCACTTTTCCGTGAGACTTCATTGCTGCGATTTCGTCTCGGTCTGAAGACAATTCAACTAATTTTGTAGAAAAATAGCTGTTGTTACTGGTGAGCACTTACAAAACTTTGATCTAAATGCTGTTTTCAAAAATGTTATAGTATCTTTTTATTTGATATATTTTTTATTTATTTTTAAAATATACAAGTATTTTCAAAACAGCACTGAATCGCTTGGCAGAGTCCCCGGGACGGGGAAATTCAAGCAGTGGGTCAAGAAAGAGGACATATTTCTCAGGTAGGGGATGTGGCAGCGGCGGATGGCCGCCCACCATTGAGTCTGGTTCTGTCCAAGGTTTCTGCCCTCTTAAAGGAAGTTTTTCCTTGCCACTGTCGCCAAATGCTTGCTCATGGTGGGATTTGTTGGGTCTCTGTAATTAATATTATAAAGAGTATGGTCTAGACCTGCTCTATAGGAAAAGTGCAATGAGATAACTTCTGTTATGAATTGGCGCTATATAAATATAAATTGAATTGAATTGAATTGAACTGAATTACATGTGATGGCGCATCTGCATAATTTTCATTAAAAATCTCTTGCATAATAAAATGCCCTTTGATGTAATGCCAGGGAAGTATGTCAGTGCATGAGTGAGATTGTCTGAACAATTCATCTGTATAAATACAATATACACATGTTTTTTTAGCTCTTTGCTGAAGAATTTTGTGTAAATAATAGGCTATTGTTACCTCTATAATATCGCAAACAGTTGGATTAGATGGGGTATCATGTTCAAAGTAGTCCAGAGTGTCCAAACAATCGGCATTAAACTGTGT
The DNA here is from genome assembly GCF_020085105.1 of Siniperca chuatsi. Lineage (NCBI taxonomy): Eukaryota > Metazoa > Chordata > Actinopteri > Centrarchiformes > Sinipercidae > Siniperca > Siniperca chuatsi. The sequence goes on along the minus strand of NC_058046.1, from coordinate 30,152,902 downwards.
CTCTTTGCAGGTATTGTCTCCTCATCTTTCTTCAGGAGAAAGAAAATTTCTTTTCCCCAACTCTTTACCAATGTCATCCACCCAGGAGTTATCGTTGCCATCATCCAGGCATTTTGGAAAATAATTAGGCATGTTGTAAGTTGGCAGCACATCACACCAGGAATAATTCCTCTCACCTGTACAAAACATATGCTAAATTTAGAACAGTCGATATATTCAACATTTACATTTTTTTTCTTTTTTGCGTATCCTTCTGCACAAATCTTTAGAATGGCCCTATAAACGGGAGAGGTTTGAAATATTTGAGTTTATCAGTCCATGCTAGTCTGGGCAAAGGTACGCATGTGCCAGGGTCTGCCCGCTCCGGTTGGTTCACCTTCTGAGCCTCTGGAGTCTGCTCATTTATCAGTGTCAAAAAGTTTTCTTTTGAGAACATCGAGTTCTCTCCCAATCACTCCACTGGACTACAAAACCAGTGGTAAACCAGGTCTCCCATTCTTTATATGTAATGGGATAGGGTTTAGCCATGTCAGGGGTGTCCCTCTGAGCCTTTTGAATGACAGAGTTGTCTCTCCAGACATAGATCCATCCCATTGTGCTGTGTACACCTCTTTCGAGGTACATAGTTCTTTACAAATTTTGTTTCTGAAATGATCCCAGTCTCAAAAAAACTAATCATTTCATCATCTTCTCTTGTGTAAAGATAGTCTGATCCTTGGTCAAACAAGTATCTATCAATACCCTAAAATCTTCCATATCCCATTCATTTGATCCAGAAAATCAGTCAGATTTTTAAGGGAGGACCTTTTCTTTCTAAGAGCCATAAGCAGATCAGCATCAGCAAGATTTATACGTTGCTTTGGTGTCAGGACCCCATGGCCATGATGTTGACAGAATCAGTGCAAAATGAAAAATAAATTGGCTATAAATAAGCTACACTTAACTTGGCAGTTCATGCACTGTTACTTTATCCCATATTATTATCATCAACCGGTAACCCACTTTGTACTCAAACTTATTTTAATTTATAATTATACCCACTTGGTACTTAATTTATTAAGTGACTTTACTGACCTGTATTATAGTGTATTATATATATATTTTTTTGCTTAGTACTTCCATTCCTGTGTGCACTGATGTGATCGTGAGCTGCTGTAGCAAAAGAGTTTCCCCTCAAGGGTTCAATAAAGTATTTCTGATTCTGATTCTGAAAAGAAGCACGGCAAATCAGATGGTCAATGGAGACACAACTGTCATCCAGAATCAATGCAAAATCTCTGTCAAATGTAGCAACTGTCGTCCCCACAGTCACTGTTTAGTATATGAGTCACTCCCAAAACACTTACACCAATTTAACAACATCTGTGCCCATATTGGGGATCAACAAATGGTCTTGGGGGGTTGTGAAAGGAAGGTGTGACTGGACATCCGCATCCCCATCACTCAAGGATTTTTGTGCACCATAGATCATATGCATGTACGTGACGGTCGTTGGGGGGTTATGCGCGTGCGTGTGAAGGTCATGCACACCCCCGAAAATAGCCCCCTTTATATACTACTGATTTGGTTGGAATATTAATATAGTAGCAGAAGAATAAGGTTTAAATAGGTTAGATCAGGGGTGTCAAACTCAAATACACAGTGGGCCAAAATTTAAAACTTGAACAAAGTCACAGGCCAACATTGAACAAATCAACCTTTTAATATGGACCCAAACAAGTTTTGGTTTAACATTGAATATGGAACAAGCAACGCTTATTAGCATACAATATACAGTCCCCGACAAAATTATAGGGAAATTAAAGTATTTGAATTGACATTTGCTTTGAACCAAATTTCAGTGTAAAACATATATATTTTTGATATTATTTTTATGTATTTTTTAGTTTTCTATATGATGCATTATCTTTTATAAAAAGATCAAAAAACAATTCTTATAATTTTGTCGTGGACTGTATAACTTAATAGTGCAGACATGCAAAATCGAATTTCAAATTAAAAAACACATCAATAGCATTAATTTATTAAATAAAATTTAAATAAAAATCGTATGCCTCTTTTCTATTTGCAGCCTTCTGATTTAAATATCAAAATAAACTTTTTCCACAGGCTAATAAATTTAAAAATAAAATAACAATAATAAATCAATCAACCATTCAAGCCCATGCCTTGGAGTAGCAAGAAAAAGTGCATAAAGAAAACGTTAATTATTGCTCAGTTTGCTACACACTGATCTAATCTGATGTGCCCAAGCCAGATACCTGGCATCTCTTCTTGGATGCTAGTTCATCAATGTCTGGGCTCAGGCTCTGAGCTGAGGAAATCCTCAGTATCGAGCGAAGTTCATCAGTCAAACGTCTTCTGTGAGATGTTTTGGTCATCTTCATCGAGGAGAAAAGTTGCTTACATAGATAAGTGCTGCCGAACATGGAGAGCATCTGAGCAGCTTGGGTGCGGAGCTGAGGCATTGTGTCAGGGATGAACTGTGGAAACTGTGCGGAGCCCACAGCATCGTACTTTGACTTCAGCGTGTCATTACACTGGAGTTCAATCAGCTCCATTTGGAGGTTGGTTGGTGCGTTTTCCACATCAACTGCGAAGGGATTACTGAGCAGTTCAAACCTATTTTTCTGGACATCAAAGTCGGCAAATTGCCGGCTAAACTCAGCGCGAGTACACTGAGTTTTTCAGCAAACTGTGCGCATGGGAACACAGCGGTTGAGGTCTGTGTTTTTATGGTTTGGCAGCAGGGAAAATGGCCAAGGTTTCCTTGGAGCAACTGTTTCTCCCACAGGTACAGTTTAGTTTTAAAAGCCCTCACTGCAGCGTACATGTCTGTGATGTTGCGCCTCCGCCCCTGAAGCTGCAGGTTCAGCGCATCAAGATGGCTCGTGATGTCACACAGAAAGGCCAGCTCACACTGAAACTTTTGCTCCCGGAGCTCTCCTGTGTCTTTCCCTTTGCTTTCCAGAAACTGACATATTTCCTCACGCAGCTCGAAATATCTGTTCAGTACTTTTCCTCGGCTTAACCATCTCACCGCTGTGTGATACGGCACGTCTACGTATTCCGAACCACACTCCTACAGAAAAGACTTAAACTGGCGGTGATTCAGGCCTTTGGCTCTTATAAAGTTAACTACTTGTGTTACTGTGTTCATAACATGTTCCATCTTTAGGGCTTTGCCACACAGTGATTCCTGATGTACGATGCAGTGATACACAGTTAGCTCACCTGCACAGTTCTCTTCCCGCATCTTCTCCCGAACCCTGCCCACCAGTCCACTCTTTAGACCGCACATCGCTGGCGCACCATCTGTCGTTAATCCCACGAGTTTATCCCACGGCAGCTTTATTTCAGTTACACATTTGGAAACCTCCTCAAAGATATCTTTTCCTGTTGTTGTGCCATGCATTGATTTTAATTCCAAAAGCTTTGAGATACAGATTTGAGTCCACTCCACGGATGAAGACAGCTGCGCAGTAGCCTATCAGATAAGTCGCTGCTCTCATCCACAGCAAGGGAGAATGCAACGAAATCTTTTCCTTTTTCCATCAACTGGTCATACAGATTGGTGGCAAGATCACATGTGCGATCAGCTGCTGTGTTTCTGCTTAGGCTCACGTTTGAAAATGCTTGATTTTTCTCTGGGCACAGGAGGTCACAAACTTTCGTCATGCACTTTTTCACAAACTCTCCCTCATTAAAGGGCCGAACTGATTTTGCGATCTCTGCTGCCAGAATATAACTAGCCTTTACAGCAGCCTCACTTTGTGATGTGGCTTTTTTGAACATATTCTGTTGTGAAACCAAACTTCTTTTCATCTCCTCTACTTTCTGGCTTCTTTGAGTCATGTCCAGGTCCTTGTACTTGTCGTGGTGTTTCGTTTCATAGTGTCATCTAATGTTGTATTCCTTAGTTATAGCCGCGTTGGCTCCACATACGAGACAAACAGGTCTGTCATTTACACATGTAAACAGATATTCTGCCTCTCACCTGTCCAAAAAGCTCCTGTTTTCTGCCTTTCTTTTAGCCATTTTTGGGAAGAGGTAGCACGGTGACAGTTAGCCTGAGGTCGCTATGACTGCTTTCACAGAAGAGAGGGCGTTTCTGGGTCCTGTCATGATTGACGCGCCAAAACAACAGCAGAGCATTATGGGAGCGGTGAATGCGCTGTATAATACCTGCGGGCCAGCTCTAGTAGTCATTTGGTATTGCCTCGCGGGCCAAATATAATTACACTGCCAGAGTTTGACACCTATGGGTTAGATTATCATAGCATCTTGCCAGAAAAGGGACGAAAATTAGCATGTCCACCCAGGTGTCATGTTTCCATCATTGCTGATCAAAGCTTGAGCCGATAAATACCCATGACTACTGCAGAATCATTTGACCCAGAATTGATTGCCTATTGTACCCCTTCCCACTGAAGACAAAAGCCAGATGTTATTGGGTTTTTTGTACAGTGTGAAAGGGGCTAAAGAAAGTATGTGAAGTGGGAACTTTGAGTAGGGAAACAATTATTGGAGATCAAAGAAGCATCAAAGCTGCATCCTCTATCTACCACACCTTTTCTTGCTCTTAGCAACCAAACTGCTATTGGTCACTTTCTACCTCCCTCTTCTCTTGGGTTGCTCTGTGTTTCTGTTTCCCTCTTTCAGCCCTACTAGGAAAAACTCACACTGCTAAAAATACATTATTTTCCCACTACAGCTCTTTAATAATTTAACCTATTGCATAATTGTTTCATTGGCATGATATAATCCTGACTTCATGCAAATGGAAGAGACCTGTGATTTGTTTCATGCTAACAGTAAAGCTGCGGTGCTGCGGTTCTAACGGGAGCTCTGGCTGTGTGTGAGGCATCCTCCGCAGGCTCTTATGCTTGCCTCTAATCATTCCCCCAAGGAAGACTGGGAGGGAAAGGAGCAGTCAGGATGAAAAGCACAGTGTCTCAGAAACAATGCACAGGACAGACTAGCCTGTATATTCACACTGACATACTTTCCATAGACTGTTTTTTAACGTCTTTGGCTGGGCAGTTCACTCAGGATTTTACAGAAATAAAATTACAGTCACTGTAAAGTAAGGAATTTAACCCAATGCTACCGTAACAGTTTTCTCTCACTTTGTGCTGAATGATGTTCCCTCACCAACTGTTGGTACACAAAGGTGCACTTTTAACTAAGATGGCTAATCTACTGCATGTGTGACAAAAATGTGTTTCCTGGCAATATTTAAGCCACTAGTCTGAGCAGATAAAGCATAAAAGTAATGGAATTTATTGAGAATGGACAATGCTAACAACACTAATGGCTACATTGGAGACTGAAATATCTCCTCTAAAAAGGTAAAAAATATTTATCATTATTGAGATAAAACATATAATAGTATGGATTTCAGGTGGTCATCAACCAACTGTACTAAAAATATAATCAATTAAATGGTAATGGCCCGTTTTGGCCCATTCCTCCTTGCAAAACTGTCTAGTTCCACCAGGTTCTTTGGATGTCTCCTGTGAATGGCTCGCCTGACGTCTGTCCACAGCATTTGAGGTCTGGGCTTTGACTGGACCACTCCAAAAGGTGGATTTTCTTTTTGTGGAGCCATTCTGAGGTAGTATAACTTTGGTGTTTTGGGTCATTGTCCTGTTGCATAACCCAACCTCTTTGAGCTTCAGCTGGCAGACTGACACCCTGACATCTTCTTGTAAGATGTCTTGATAAACTTACAAATTCATCCTCTGCTCGATGATTGCAAGTTGTCCATGCCCTGAGGCAGCAAAGCAGCCCCAAATCATAATTTTCCCTCCACCATACTTTGCCGTTGGAATAATGTTGTCATGACAATATGCTGTGTTTTCTTCCCAAACAACTCCACCTTAGTCACATTTGTCCACAAAACATTCTCCCAGTAGTGTTGTGGAGTGTCCACATGCTCTTTGGCAAACTTCAAGCATGCAGTAATGTTTTTTTGGAGAGCAATGGCTGCGGACACCACGGAGGACTCATGGTCAGAGAAGTTAACCTGTTCCAATGACTCCTTAAGCCTTTGGCTGTGACTTTGGGGTTCTTTTTTTCTTTTTTTTTTTACAGCATATAGGCCACTTCTAGGGAGATTTGCGACAGTAGTCAGTCGCCTCCATTTGTAGACAACATGTTTGACTGTGGATGGATGAATATCTAAAGTCTTGGAGATGACTGTGTAACCATTTCCACTTTTATATAAATCAATTATTATTGATCTAAGGTCTTCAGAGAGGTCTTTCCTTCGAGGCATGGTTCACATCAGCTGAGGCATCTTGTGAATAGCAAACTCAAAGTTTGAGTGTTTTTTATAAGTCACAGTAGCTCTAATCAACACTTCTAAAACTCATTACATTGACTGGACACCAGGTTCGCAAATTACTGACCTAAATTAGCTTGTGTTGAGGTGATTAGCCTAGAGGTTCACTTAGTTTTTCCAACCTACACTTTGAATGTTTTAATGATGTATTCAATATGGACAGTACAGTAGTACATACAATAATTTGTGTTATTAGTTAAAACAGATGAATGTATTTATTCATTGTTGTAATTTAGATGAAGATCAGGCCATATTTTAAGACAAATTCATAAAAAAGCGCAAGTAATTCCAAATGGTTCGCTCTCTTTTTCTTCGTGTTATATCTGTTAAATAACCAGGTGCACAAATGTTATTATCAACTACAGTAGTAGGTATATTGTAGCCTGACTGAATTGCCAATTTATTTCACATTCAGTTAGCCTTACATCATATTCATGTTATGTCAGAATCATGTAATCAGATCATGTTAGATGATTTCTATTTTTTTCTATTTTGAAGGGGGAATTATTTTGTTTTGCCCTAATCAATCAGTAATGAGTGACGAATGTGTCCTGCTGGTGTCAGCGCTGTGTTTCCGTCGATACAGAAACTGGGTTTTTGGGAGAAGTTAACTTAATGTTTTTCATAATGTTCAAAGCAATATGTTGATTTAAGAGTTGTTATTTCTGTACACTAAATGCACTGCATTTATAAAGCTCTTTTAACCATTCAATTTGCCTCTTATTCACCCATTTACACACACACACACTCACACACCATGCAAGGCGCTGGTCTGACCATCGGGAACAATTCAGGGTTCGGTGTCTTGCTCAAGGACACTTCTACATGTGGACAGGTAACAACCCATACGATAATGAATGTAGCTAGCTTGCTAGCTATGTAGGAAGATGGTCTCCCTATTCATAATCCCGCCCACAAAGCTCTGATTGGCCAGGTGTTTCTGCAACCAGGGAAAACAGCCGTCAGTGAGCACAACACCAACCTATTTGAATCTCAACAAATATGAGATGTGGGCAGTGATTCAGAGATTCTGAATCCAGGCTAGGCACATACCCTGTATATAATACATTAAAGTGACAATCTAGATCCAACAGTAAATCTCTCCACAACTCAACAATGCAGTAAACCCCATCCATCTGCTAACCCCACCCGCAAATAGACATGCTTTAGAAACAGCATTTAGGCCCAGATGTGTTTCCTGTAAGTGGACTCACATTGTAGAGGATGTCCACCCATCCCTCCATAGTAATGCACTGGAAAACGGTGAGAACAGCGAAGAGGATATTGTCAAAGTTGGTGATGCCAAAGCTGGGTCCAATCCAGTACTCCTTACAGGTGGTGCCATTGTCGCAGGTCCTCGCCGGAGCCTCCAGGCCACAGGGGAAATCTGCTGCCTGTTCGCCTATAGCCACAAACATATACATTCACACACCATCACGTACACAGAAATACACAAACATGCTGAGGTATTCTTAGGTATTATGTAAAAGTACCTCTATGCTAAGATACAGAAAAACATGCCATCTTATGCATAATATATGGGATCAACTACAATGATGCACAAGATGGCAAGATTTAAGCAAAGTACATTTCACATAATTTCCTTTTTTTATCCACAGTGACTTACAAATAGTAAGTTAGTATTAGAGTTCAACTGATGCTGGCTCTTGATACAAACATTAACATTTTTGACTAACCTTTAAATTTTACATCCTAATTTATTATGTAATTATAAAGTATTCTGAGCTTAAATTCAGTAACATATATGTGCACTTTGATGTCTGTGTGAATGGTATCCTTGAGTTTTGCCTCTTGTGTCTGTAGTCTGTACTCTTTACAGGTCTTTATGGTACACTGGAAGCTGCTCAATGTCTAGGCAAGGCAAGGCGAGTTTATTTGTATAGCACATTCCAACAACAAGGCAAAGACATTTACATCAAACATAAAAGCAACATAGCAATATAAAAAGACATTTAAATACACTTAAAAAGAGTTAAATAGAAAATAAAAACAAGATAAAACAGGAGAGTAAAAGTTACATTGCGGTGTAAGAAGTTTTCTGGGAGTTTGTTCCAGATATGTGGTGCATAAAAACTGAACGCTACTTCTCCATGTTTAGTTTTGATTCTGGGGACAGAAAGCAGACCTATCCCAGACGACCTGAAACGTCTGCATAGTTCATAACGTAGCAAAAGATCAGAAATGTACTTTGGCCCTATACCATTAAGTGCTTTATAAACCAACAGTAGTATTTTGAAATCAATTCTTTGACAGGCAGCCAGTGTAAAGACCCAGAACTGGAGTGAAGTGATCCATTTTCTTGGTCTTAATGACAACTCGAGCAGGAGCATTCTGAATCAGCTGCAGCTTAGAAAAACCTGTAAAGACACCGTTACAGTAGTCCAGTCTACTGGAGATAAATGCATGGACAAGTTTTACCAAATGCTGCTGAGACATAAGTCTTTAATTCTGGAAATATTCTTAAGGTGGTAGTAGGTCCATGAATACACCAAGATTTCTGGCTTTGTTTGTGGTTTTTAACATTACTGATTGAAGCTGAGCACTGACTTTTAATCGTTCCTCCTTGGCTCCAAAAACAATTATTTCAGTTTTATCTTTGTTTAATTGAAGAAAATTCTGGTACATCCAATTGTTGATTTGTTCAATGCACTTACACAGTGCTTGTATTGGACCACAGTCCCCTCTGCTCATTGTTATGTAACTTTGTGTGTCGTCTGCATATTTATGATAACATATTTTGTTGTTTTCCATTATCTGAGCCAGCGGGAGCATGTAGATGTTAAACAGAAGAGGCCCCAGAATGGAGCCTTGGGGAACTCCACATGTAATTTTTGTCCACTCAGATGTGTAATTACCTATAGACACGAAGTAGTCCCTGTCCTTTAAGTAGGATTCAAACCAGTATAGTACTGTGCCAGAGAGTCCCACCCGGTTTTCCAGTCAGTCTAGTAATATGTTGTGGTTGACCATGTTGAATGCAGCACTGACATCCAATAATACTTAGACTGAAATTCTGCCACTGTCTGTGGATGTCATTGAAGACCTTAACAAGAACAGTCTCAGTGCTGTGGTGTGCTCGAAAACCTACTGGAAGACATCGAAACAATTGTTTAGTGCCAAGAAGTTGTTCAGCTGTTGAAAAACAGCTATTTCAGTTATTTTACTTAAAAACTGGAGGTTTGATATGGGCCTATAATTGTTCATTAGTGACATGTTTAGATTGTTCTTTTTAAAGAGTGGCTTGATGACTGCAGTTTTCAGGGCCTGTGGGAAGACATCTGAGAGAAGAGACATGTTGACAGTTTGTAGAAGATCTAAGGCCATGCAATTAGAAACATTTTTGAAAAAGCCTGTTGGCAGAATATCAAGGCAACAGGAGGAGGATTTCTGATGTTGTATAACAAGTTTTTATGGTTAATAGGATCAAATTGTGTCATGCTACTTGAATTGATTTTAAGTGGACACAGGGACAACACATATCCTGTACCTGATATGGAGGCACTGACTGCCTGTCTAATTTTCTGAATTTTGTCTGTGAAGAAGGAAGCAAATTCATTGCAGGTCCTGGTAGATAGAAGTTCAAAGGCTACTGACACAGTTTGTTAGCCTGTTGATAGTAGCAAACAAGGCATGTACATTATTATTGTTTTTGGCAATGATGTAAGAGTAGAATGACCACCTTGCATTTCTCAGTTCTAAAATAAAAATGCGAAGTCTCTCTTTATAGATGTCATAATGGAGATTTATTTTCGCCACCTGCATTCATCTTTTCGACACTCTCTTTTTTCTGTTCCTACCAGCGTGGCATTTCTCCATGGAGATCTTTTCTTACCAGAGATAGCCTACACCTTAGTGGGTGCAATGGCATCAATAACATTTGTAATTTTAGAAATGAAATTATTTATTTATTTATTATTTACAAGCTTATTGACTGAGACCCAACAGAGGGTGGGTGTGGAAGAGAATGCCTGAACAAATATTTCACTGGAGTTTTCAGTTTTGTGATTACCTCTGTTTGAATATTTGCGTGAACGGAGATAGCACTCTCAAAGAAAACACAGGAATGATCAGAGAGAGCAACATCAGTCACCACAACCTTAGAAATGTTCAGACCCTTGGAGATGATTATTGTGTGCTGGAAACAAAGGAGTGTGTGTGTGTGTCTGTTCTGCTGCATATTATTTTAATTGCCTCTCTGGGGCTATATAATGTTCTTTAAATTGAATTGGATTCTCTGATTTTTCCCCCATACCTTATTCTTCTGTAATATTGATTACATGCTATACTTTTCATACTACAGCTGCACAATGAACACACTATTGTAGGCTTGAAGATCAAAATTAATCAAGTAATTCAGATATGTTTCACAGCTAAATAAAATATACGCTGCATCACAGCTTTCCTTTAGTGGTACCCTATAGTCTTCTGTGGAGAGAGGAATCTCATTGTGGATCTGTTTGGGTGGAAGGTTTGGACAAACTTTATTCAGCCTCTCTGCATTTGAATACTTCAAATGAATATTTCAAATGAATGTTTTCATCTAACAGCAGCATGCATGATGTGTGATACATCTGAGAAATGTCACTGAAAACAAATGAAACCAGCCAAAGTTAATTCTGCACACTGTCAGTGTGGAAAACGGCAAAGGTCTGTTTGTTTGTTCATGCTGGTCTATGGTTCACTGACTCTTAACACTGTACTTTAAGATAATATTCAAATGTTTTAACAGTTTGTTTGTTAGTCACAACATCTGTCGTTAATGGGAGTTGAAGCCTTTTCAAAATTAGTATATGAGTATGCACATCGGTACTTAGCAGACACCTAAATAAGGTACTTGACAATGGGTTGTTTTTGACAGCTGGAGCACAATATACAAAGGAGCAGAAATGGATCAGGTTTATGTCACTATATAATTCATTAAAAAAATGCCTCGATCCTATGTCCTTAGCCAAAACTTAGCCAAGGTTAACACCAATAACTTGCTTATCCCTTGTTCTCCTCTTGCTTACCTGTGTCTATCCTGAAGCAGGTGCGATGGAACTTGCCCATGTAGAAGTCGAGGCCAATGATGGCAAACATGAGGATGGCAAAGAAAAGCAGCAGGCCGATCTGAAGCAGAGGTACCATGGCTTTCATAATAGACTTCAATACCACCTGAAGACCTGATGCAGACAAGAAAAACATGCTTTTGAAAACACAGGAGACAATTTTATTTTAGTTGTTTAGTTTTTTTGTTTCGCCTTTATTGGAGAGTGACAGTGTGAGGACAGACAGGAAACATGGGATCACTGTGGTTACATATCTATAAACTCAAATGTTTGCAAAGGTTCTCTGTATTGCTGTCGAAGCATAATTCACTTCAGCCATCTGCTGACATAGTCTCACATATGACTGAAAGAACTACAGGTAATTTGCTTGACACAAGTTTTGGTTTGCTAGCATGAAAATCAGACTGAACTGCTATTTTATTTCACTTCATTCATTCAGTCTGACACTGTGTTCAGGTTAGCAGATAATTGTAATTTTCATTCATCGGAAGCTGAGGTAGCAGTTGACTTCATGTTTTCATGAATGTAGCTAAGTAGCTAGCTAGCTATGTATGCTTTCCATTCTCAATCCCACCTACAAAGCTCTCATTGGTTGTTTGATTCTCCTACTGGGGCATCAGCTGCCAATGTGCACAACACCAGGCTATAGGTTTACAAACCTGAGATGGGAATATGCCAGATTGGATATAGCTAATGGCATTTCAAATTGCGTAAAAATAACAGGAATTTTGACCGTTTCTTCATCATTACTTCTGGAAATGAGTAAGAGTGTGTGTAAATTAACTTGTGATCTGGAGAGAACATGTGATAAAATATTTCAATAGTAGTACTAAATTGTTTTCCTAATTACATTGTGGTGACTAATGCAATCGTTGCCTGGATTATGTTAACAGGCAACTTTTTTTTATGGAATCAAGCGCTACAGTTATTTACCACAGCAGAGATGCAGGAAAGAGGTCAGGATGGATGGTGGACGTACAAAGTGTGGGACTGTGACCCCAGATTCTGGGGTTTTCACCTTGAGTCCTGTCTGTGGTTAGGTTCAGGCAACAAAAGCACTTTGGTTAAGGTTAGGAAAAGATAAATAGAGAGCGATAGAGATAAATAGATTTATAGAGATAAATAAAGTTTGTATAGACCAAGGCAGATATTTTGACTTGTCATAGTAGGTAAAACACAGACATCAGTCAGTATCAGTCCTTCCTCCTGTCCTCCTCCCCTTGCTACTGCTGTGACTGACCTGCAGGTACCGCTGGTAGAGGGAGGAGGGGCTGGTTAATCTCAGCCAGCAGCTAAGTTTACAAGAATTTGCCAAATTTTAAGGTACATGGCAAACTAAGCCAAACAGTTAGACTGCATACATACTTCATTTTAGCTTGTTTGTAATAATTCGCTGTTAGCCGAGCTGTGGTTGTGTAAAACGTATGGGAGACTGCAGACAGAGCAGTTTATTACTATTGCTATTAATATCGCTTTCTACATGTTTACATGTTTATGCATGTTGAACAGGTGTATTGGATTTTTACTCACAAAGGTTTTAATGCACTTACAGTAATAAGCATAGTTGTCCTCAGCTCAAGTCATCTTCGAGTTATCGTCACTTTGTGTATATGGAGGAGCTCAGCTCTGAGACAGAGAACAGGGCAGAGGCTGCAGCGTGATAATAAATACAGTCTTTAGCCCTGGGGCCCATTTAATATCGGGTTTGGTACCCATCCCTAAATTAAATAATTTTTCTTATTCATCGCATATCAGGCAGTCTTTTGCGATGTGTTTATCGCGCATGTTCATATCACGATGACGATGAAAATACAATTTATGGGTCAGCACTATTATGGTGGATGGTAAGTTAATATATTGTAACTTTATAAATCTCATTTCTTGCTCCTCCACATGGCGTTGAAATACAAAGTAAGTCAACATTTCTTGGAAAGAAGCGGAGAATGACAAGAGAACAATGAGGAGTCTTATGGTGTCCATGTTGCCATTGCCTGGCAGCGGTCTTCTTACGACTTACCAAGCATATCGTGTACACAACATCCCATGTCCCATATGAAGGCAGCATTATTATATGTGTCCCAGTAAGGAGCACCCCTAAGTGGAATGCAGCCATCATTATTGTTATTAATTACACCTGTGCTTTTCCTACTATGACATGTCAAAATGTCTGTTGTGTGTCTATTGTGTTTTAACATTTCCTTACACGCAATGTGTTCTGGTACATGTAGGCACGGTGGAAAAGACTACACGGCTTTCTTTCTTAGAATCAAGGTGTTAATAGTGTTAATGGACTATACCAGCACAGGCTGATCATTTACAACTCTTTTCTTAAAGGAATAGCTGACCATTTTGGAAAACGTGCTCACTCTGAGCGGGATGAGAAGATCAATGCCAATCTCATGTCTGTGTCTTAAGTACAGATCTGGAGTCATGACACGGTTAGCCTAGCTTAGCATAAAGATTGGAAGTAGGGGGGGAAAAGCTAGCTTGGCTCTGTCCAAAAATATAAACAATACGCCTACCAACACTTTTAAAGCTCACTGATTAACATGTTGTTTTTCATTTGTTTAGAAATTCAATTTTATTATTATTTGGTTTTATGGGGAGTTACATGCTGGAACTATTTCTGGACAAACAACCGGCCATCTATCCACCCAGTATGTCTGCGGTATCGGCAGGTGCAGCCCTAGTTGCCAGACACAATCTGCACATGTTTTGGTTTTGGTCGCAATGGTATCAAACTTGGCCACCTCACTGTGACGACAAGCCGACAAGAAATAACTCCAGCACATAACTCCCCGTAAAATCAAATTTAGTTGTTTTTACATTTCTGGTTATGTGTGGATTAAACAAATGAGATACAATGTGTTAATTATCCAGTTCCCAGTCTTTATGCTAAGTCAGGCTAACTATGTCCTGACCAGCTCCGTTTCTGGAATTATCAGTGCTAGTAATTACACCAATTGTGATAAAAAATGTGTTAAAATGTGAAGTTAACTTACTTGGAATGCCGGAGACCAGTTTGAGTGGCCGCAGTACTCTCACCGCCCTGAGTGTTCTTAGATCAAAATCAGCCCCCACAGTGGCCAGGATCCTGCACACACAACAGCAGCATGGTGTCAAGATTACTGGTACTTTTCATTGTCAGCAGCTATTTGTCTAAAAAACACATGTGCAGGAAAAGATTATTATAGGTGCTACATGTATATCAATTAATCATTATCAAATAATTTATGAGGTTGGTAGACAAACTGCAACAGTTGGTGAACTCATACAAGCAACTTTGTACCATTGTTGTTTACAACAAACACCGCAGCACAAATTGGTACTATGCAGATATATGACACTGATATTTTTTGTAACAGCTTGTCTACACACAAGGCGCTTATGCCGTGTTTTGCAGTTGTCCACCTCACGTGCATTTGACAGATCAGATACACTTCTATTTTAATCAATACAGCTGTCTACATAGGCTGTGTATTGGTGTTTTTACGCATTAAGTCTATTTTCTTAAATTTTACACATGTAACTACAATGATTATGTGTTGGGTTCTGAGTGCTGCCAAAACATGGATGACATACTGTACTACTCTAGTACTGCTCTGCTAACGTCCTGCTTTCACTACATGGGTTGTGTAGACACAGTGTAAGGCACCATAAAAGGTTTAAAAGCTTCAAAATGTTGCATTCTTTAAAAAGATAAAAAAAGATGTATATCTACAATATTACTCAGAACATTGTACTATTGAAAAAGTACCAATGACATCCAGCTTGAACAGTATTGACTGAATTACTGGAACTACAGTGACATAGGTGATGAAGTGTGAACTGGAATATCATTTGATAAATGCAGTACCTTGATGATGCTTACGGACAAATGTGGTCACTTTAACAAAATCATAAACAGAAAGCACTCAGTGTTTAGCTTCACCTTCCACAACTTAGAGATGATTTTCATTTATTTTGGCAAACATAAAAGTGCACAATACATGTATATTCAAAGCTTGGAAATAAAGTATTAGAAAATGTCACGTGTCAAGCAGGGAACTTAGGGAAACCAAGGGATTGGACCCAAATTGCAGACAACGGAGGCAGTGCTATGCAGTTCAGTGATTTAATAGTGAAACAAAGACTTACAGAGTGGTGAGGCAGGTTAAGGTCAAATCCAGAATGCAGTTCAACACAAGCAAACCAAAAATAATCCACAGTCCAAATAATCAGGCAAAAAGTCCAAATACCATCCAAAGTAGGGGTGGACGGTATGGACGGCATGACACGGATTTTGCAATACCGTCATTACCATGATAAATGTTTTAGAATATTAAAACTAATGTACTTTAGTGTGGCTCATGCAGGTAGAGGGTTACACACTCATAGAACTGGAGTTAATCTAGTAACTGCTATTTTTCCTTGCTAACGTTGTGCATAGGAAGATGTGGAAGGTAACGTTACGAGCAAAGCTCACCAGTTTCTCTGTTGTTGGCTGCAAAAACCAATATAAACGTGAAGACCAAGTGAATTAACTGTATTTTTTTATGGAAATGTCTCCACAACAACTGGAAAACTCATATGTGTGCTTTTCCTTTTGTGTGCTTTTCCTATAGAGCAGGTCTAGACCGTACTCTTTATAATATTATTTACAGAGAACCAACAAATCCCACTATGAGCAAGCACTTGGCAACAGTGGCAAGGAAAAAACTTCCTTTTAACAGGCAGAAACCTCGGGCAGAACTAGACTCAATGGTGGGCGGCCATCTGCCGCTGCCATGTTGGGTTGAGAGAGAGAGATAGAGGGAGAGAGTGAGAGAGAGAGGCAGAGAGAGAGAATGGGGGTGGGGGAGAGGGAAGCACAAGACAAATTCCACCTAGAATTTTAAAATAGTAATAATGTAATCGTAGTGGTAATATTAATATTAATAAAGTAATAATAGGAATGATAGCCATAGGATTAATAATGACAATGATAGTAACAAAGCCAATAACAACAACTGTAGTAGCAGTTGTCGAGCAGGAACACAGGGGCAGTAGGTAGCCCACAACCACAGATCCAGTATCTGCAGTTCCGGAGGTAGAAATACCTGCTGAAAGCAACAGAAGGAAAGAGGAGAGCGACGAGAAAGCATAAAACTACGGGAGAGAGAAGATGTCAAGTTAGTAACATGCAGTAATGGGATAAAAATGCATATGGATGGAGAGGGAGAGGAGGAGAGAGGCGAGAGAAGAGAGGTGGATCATGGGAAGTCTCCCGGCAGTCTAGTCCAATAGCAGCATAAGGGATGGTTCAGGACTCACCCAAGCCAGCCCTAACTATGAACTTTATCAAAGAGGAAAGTCTTAAGCCTACTCTTAAATGTGGAGATGGTGTCTGTAAATTGCATCTGTTCAGCCGGGAATGCTACAGTAAGAGCTTTACCCAGAAGAACAACAGCTTCACCTAATCAGTCCTACCTCACCTCTGAAAACTGTCTAATGACAACCAAAGGACTTGATGTGATAATCTAGTCCAATGCACTCCTGTAAAGAAAACGGATGCTTCTGAAAATAAAGACCCCGACCAGCAAGTGGAGGCCCCTCATAATGGAACGGAAGAGGAGGAGCTTCACCGTTCTGGTCGACAACGCAACCCCACGGAGAAGATGCATGCATATAAAAAGGAGGAGGCCCTGAAAAGGGAGAAAAGGTTGATTCAGATGTATGAACAATGGAAGGACCTGGCTCGCAACACAAGGGAAGAGCTAAAAACAGACGTTAATGAGAGTCATCTGGTAGCACTTATTAACACACTTGAGAAGGGAAGGGATGATGTTATGCATGTCTACCTGGAAATCAGAGATTACATTGCTCCATCCAGTGACACTAGACACAGAATCGACACTTGTGAAGCTGTGACAAAAGATATTTCGAAGATAATTTTTGAGAGAATGGCATGTCTTGAGGACTTTGACAGAGAAAATGTAACACACAGCCTGCGTGAGTTACTTCATCGCAATTATGCTCACTCTGTCTATGGATCCACAGTCTCACGCCCCACATCATCAAGGTCTACAGTTATGTCCATTGCAGCCAAGCGTGCAGATGCAGCAGCTGATTTAGCAGCCAAAGAAGTGGAATACTCAGTCATACAAGAGATCGAAGCTCAAAAGTGCGAACTGGAAGGCAGAGAAGGATCTAAAAGCAGCTAGAGCCAGACTGCAGGCCTATGATCAAGAAATGGCACAGGAAGTCAGCATTCATTCTTCACACTCACATACAAGGGAACAGCAGGATGTAAGTGTAGCGGTGCAGCAGCATGTAGTTCCATTTCCCATCCAATGTCCTACCAACATCACAGCAACACTACCTTCTCCAAAATCTGATATATCTTATCTCACTCAAGCTGTCCAAGATAGCATAGCCCTGAACAGACTGCCTACAACAGAACCATCTGTGTTCAGTGGTGATCCTATCCAGTTCATTGAGTGGAAGGCTGCATTTGTGTTGCTCATTGATGGAAGGGCCATTTCTTATGCTGACAAGCTGCACTATTTAAAAAGGTATGTTGGTGGGCCAGCTCGTAAGTCTCTTGATGGTATCTTCTACAGAAATGATGATGAGGTTTATAATGATGCATGGAACAAGTTGAACCAAGGGTATGGAAAGCCATTTGTCATACGGAAGGCATTTAGAGAAAAACTAGCTAAAAAAGATTCAGCCTAAAGATGCTGAAGGTTTCAGAGATTTCTTTTGAATGCGTGTCATCAAGCTATGCCTCATGTCAAAGGGCTTGAAATATTGGATGATTGTGATGAAAATCTGAAACTTGTACACAAATTACCAGATA
The DNA here is from genome assembly GCF_020085105.1 of Siniperca chuatsi. NCBI lineage: Eukaryota > Metazoa > Chordata > Actinopteri > Centrarchiformes > Sinipercidae > Siniperca > Siniperca chuatsi. Next base: position 30,134,667 of record NC_058046.1, on the reverse strand, counting down.
GGGCAGCAGCACGGTGGAACCACCAGGTCTCGCAGACACTAATTGAGACTCATGACTATCCAAAGTTTATAGATTTTGTGACCTTCATGTCAATGGAAGCAGAGGTTACTTGCAATCCAGTCACCTCCTTCAGCGCTCTTCGTGCCTCTGACCCCACTTCAGAAAAACGGAACTTTAAGGACAGTAAAAGAAACAGGGCTAACGTCTTTCACATTCAAACAGCTGTTTTAAACTTGTGGCAAAGTCATTAGAAGAGAAACGGAAATATGTGAAGGAGAACAAGCTCTGCTATGGTTGCATGAGACCAGGCCACAGCGCAAAAGACTGCTGTCACCGTCTATCCTGTGACACCTGTAGAGGTATCCATCCAGCGTGTCTACATGATGAAAACTACACAAAGAAAGCCAACTCTGCCCCAGCCTCAAATCAAGGTGACACAGAAATGGCTACTAGTATGTCTCACAAAGTAGAGAATGATGAGCCATCCACCAATACTTCAATGTTAGTGCCAGTGTGGGTATCAACCGAGAGCAATCCAGCCTCTGAAAAACTTGTTTATGCTCTGCTTGACACCCAGAGTGATACTGTGTTTGTCGACCGAGATCTGAGCAACAAGCTACAAGCTGACTCCTGTCCTGTGAGACTGAAGTTGACAACCATGACTGCAAAAGATGTTGTCATGCTGAGTGAAAAGGTGTCCAGTCTCAAAGTAAGAGGCTTCAGCTCCCCTGTTGTCCTCGCCCTTTTTCCTGCCTACACTAAGGACTCTATTTCAGTGAACCATACCTACATCCCTACTTGTGACACAGCACGACACTGGAAGCATCTCTCTACAATAGTGGACAAAATTCCACAATTGCAGGATTGTGAGGTTGGTCTCCTGTCCAAAGGCTTTGGCACCAATACAGGTGATTTTAGGAGGAGACGATGAGCCTTATGCAGTCCATACAGACCTAAGATGGAGTATTGTTGGTCGCCTGTCTTCACACCATGAATCACAAAGCTTCAACACCATCTGTCATAGAGTCAGCATTAAAGAGCTCCCCCCAATGACTCCAGCAGATGTTATTAAGGTTTTGGAGTCTGACTTCAAAGATGCTGGTGAAGATAATAAAACTGTGTCGCAGGACGACATCCTCTTCTTAACCAAAATGCAGCAAGGCATAAGGAAGAACGATCACGGGCATTACGAGATGCCTTTCCCATTCAAAGAGAGACCTCACTTGCTTAACAATAAGCAGCTTGCCATTGTAAGGCCCAGTCATCTTAAAAGGAAATTGTTGAAAGATGAAAGGTACAAGGAACACTATGTTAGGTTTATGGAAGAGGTCATTGAGAGAGGTGATGCGGAAGAAGTGCATGATAAAGGAAATGTTGGAGAGAAGTGGTACATCCCTCATCACGGGGTGTATCACCCTAAAAAGCCAGACAAGCTCCGTATTGTCTTTGACTGCTCCGCCAAGTACCAGGGAACCAGCCTCAATGACCATTTGCTCCAAGGCCCAGATTTAATGAATAAGCTGACTGGTGTTCTTGTAAGATTCAGACAACATCCTGTTGCCTTTATGTGCGATGTTGAAAAGATGTTTCACCAATTTAATGTGGAAGAAGCAGATCGAAACTACCTCCGTTTTCTCTGGTGGAAAAATGGAGACTTAAATTTACAGCCACAAGAATACCGCATAAAGGTCCATCTTTTTGGTGCTACCTCATCACCTGGATGCGCCAACTATGGTCTGAAACATCTCGCCAAGGAGAATGAGTGTACGTATCCTCTTGGCTCAAAATTCATTACAACAGACTTTTATGTAGATGATGGTGTCACCATTATAGCCAGCGCAGAAGAAGCTGTCCAGGTAGCAAGAGAAGCTCGACAACTGTGTGCCTCAGGTGGTCTCAGACTGCACAAATTTATTTCAAATGACAGAGTTGTCCTGGATAGCATTCCAATTTCTGAACGAGCCATTGAAGTAAAGGCCCTTGACCTCAACTTCGATGACACCCCTTTAGAGAGAGCTTTAGGGATCCACTGGCACATTGATTCTGACAGATTCAGATTCTCTGTTGACCTCAAAGACCTGCCGGCAACACGCCGTGGCATACTATCCACAGTTGCATCACTGTATGAGCACATATGGCCAGTGTTCCTATTAAAGAGTCACAAATGAAGAAGGTAACATCCATTGTGCCCTGGTCGTAGGTAAATCCAGAGTGTCTCCCATTAAGGTGCAGACTATTCCCAGGATCGAACTGACCGCTGCTGTCATCTCAGTTGCCATGAGCTTAAGCAGGAGTTGGAATATGCAGACATAGAAGAGACGGTGTAGTCCCTCATTCGTCCAGGAGTGTTCTATCGTAGAAAAGGTTTCAGTCGTAGTCATCTGGACACTGTTTTCAGAATCAAGACGTTTCGGCTCCCATCCAGAAGTCATTCTCAATTGTGAAAAAAATGGACGGGAACTGGAAATTTAAGCTACTCTGAGTTACATAAGCCCTGCCCTCAAGAAGGAATCTGCCTGAGTATCTGTTAATAGCTAGTTTCACCTGAAACTGACCTAATAGTTTCAAGATGGCCCAGTAATCAGTAATCAGGCCTATTGTTTACTGGCTGCATCTACTTCATCACTGTTAAGTGCCTCATTAGCATGTGATAGGCGTGACCAAGGTGATAATACACTCTGATAGACTTTGGGCAGATTAAATCTCAGACCACCATTTCTGTTCAAAGAGGGGTTCTCTTTCTTCACAAAAATGGCTTCCTGTCACTTTTGAGCCAAGAGGATACTCAGGCAGATTCCTTCTTGAGGGCAGGGCTTATGTAACTCAGAGTAGCTTAAATTTCCAGTTCCCGTCCAATTTTTTCACAATTGAGAATGACTTCTGGATGGGAGCCGAAACGTCTTGATTCTGAAAACAGTGTCCAGATGACTACGACTGAAACCTTTTCTACGACAGACATAGAAGAGCACTTCTGGACCGACTCCCAAGTAGTTTTGGGGTACATTAACAACGAAGCACGCCGCTTTCACATATTTGTGGCAAACAGAGTGTAGAAGATACATCTCAGCTCTATTCCTCAACAGTTGAGATATGTTCACACTAATGAGAACCCTGCTGACCATGCATCAAGGGGTTTAAATGCTGGTGAGATTCTTACATCCAATTGGTTGTCAGGGCCAAGATTCTTATGGAAGAAGGATATACCTCCTGTTGCAGATATTGACACAGCACTAATGACAGAAGATCCTGAAGTGAGACAGACTCAGACACTGAGTGCAGAAACAACAGACCTCTCAGACCGCTTGTCAAAGCTGTCTTCATGGTCTGGAGCGGTCCAAGCTGTGGCTCACCTTGTTTGCCGAGTCCATCAGTCACAGTACGGTAGCTGAACGAGAAGATGCTAAACGCATCATCATTAAAGACCTACAAAGAAACACCTATACAGGGGATATCAAGTTATTGAGCAAGGGGGCCCAGCTGTCACCTAGCAGCAAGCTGTATCATCTTGATGCCTTCCTAGATCAAGAAGGAATACTCAAGGTGGGAGGAAGGCTTTGCAATGCACCCCTACTCAGCTCAGTCAAACACCCAATGATCATTCCTAAAGATCACCATATAACAAAGATGATCATCTCTCAATCTCATGAGAATGTCAAGCACCAAGGAAAGGGCCTTACAATTAATGAGGATCAGATCACAAGGCTACTGGATTCCAGGAATGAGCAGAGCAGTAGCATCCTGTGTGCATCACTGTGTGACATGTCAGAAGCTCAGAATACCCACCGAAGAACAAAGAATGGCCGACCACAAATCCATCTCCACCCTTCACATACTGTGGTATGGACTGCTTTGGTCCCTCTGTCACTAAACAGGGTCGGAAGGAACATAAAGGGTACGGCCTCCTCTTCACATGTCTTAGCTCCAGAACTATTCATATTGAAATGCTAAATGACATGTCTACAGATGCCTTCATCAATGGCCTGCGCTGTTTTGTTGCATTACAGGGAGCAGTGCGCCAAATCAAATGTGACCAAGGCACCAACTTTGTAGGAGCCAAGAATGAGCTGAAAAATGCCCATAAGGAGATTGACGCTGATCGTCTGACAGTGTTCTTAGCTGAGAAGCAGTGTGACTTTGTCCTAAATGCGCCCCATTCAAGTCATGCAGGTGGGGTATAGGAGAGACAAATCAGAACAGTGAGAAATGTTCTTCGCTCAACTATCTCACTCTCTTCTAACAGACTGGACGATGCATCACTGCGGACATTCTTTTACGAAGCTATGGCGATCTTAAACAGTAGACCACTAACAGTTGACAACCTAAACAACCCCAACAGCCTTGCACCTCTCACCCCTAATAACCTGCTTACTATGAAGTCCGTTCCAGCATTACCACCACCAGGCAGATTCATCAGAGAAGACATCTATGCAAGAGAAAGGTGGTGTCATGTTCAGTACCTCGCAGAGCAGTTTTGGAGTCGCTGGCATAGGGAGTATCTTTCCAACATTGCCACCAGGCAGCGCTGGCACAGAGCAAAGAGAAACCTGCGAGTAGGAGATATTGTCATGGAAAAGGCTGATGGTCTGCCTAGAAATGAGTGGCCAGAGTTACAGAGACTACTACAGATAAAGACGGGCTTGTGAGAAGAGTCAAGGTATGTCTTGGTGACCGGAATCTGGAGAAGGATGGTTGTCGTCTCAACAAGCTGTCTGTCATTGAACGCCCAGTCCAGAAGCTGATCCTGTTGCTAGAGACCGTCTAGCTGCTTCCAATAGCAACCATGTGTATCCTTTTCATTATATTACTTAAATTCTAGCATTAAATCTCCATAGTATGGGCACTTTTCGTAAGGTTCTGAGTTAAAGGTAATTTTTTATTTAAAAATCATTTGTAATTTATATTTCTTAACACCATACAAATCATGATTTGGTAGGAGTGTAAATGACCATTAAATCCCCAAGCACTGAAGTAGGCCGTCATCTTTACCTCCAACCTTTGTTTGTTTTGGTTGACTAATAATTCTCGCTGCATACTTAATGTGGACATTGTATTTTTATTTGTTTTATTAAGTCTCCATTTTTTACCTCACATGCTTTTATTTTGAAGTCTGGAAAAGGAAGTGCCCCTTTTTATTGGTACACTTTTTACGTGAAGCGTCATTCTGATTTAATGTTACGAGAGAAAGGATAAACCCTTGGGTACTCACTGTACAAATTTTGTTTAAAAAGGTTTCTTTCTACATCTTAGCTCCTGGCTGAAGGGCACAAGGTACTGTTTTAGTTTTATGTTGTGTGGTAAACTTTGAAGGACTTTGAAGTCTCTTTCTTTAGCTAATGTTATTGCCTCATCAGTGTTTCTCTTGATTTGCACTCCAGATAGATTGTTTACAGTAAATCAGCACTTTATTTGGTAATTGTATATAATTAATTTACGTTTTTCTTTCTAAATTGAGATCGTCAGGTTTACCAAAATTAATTAATTGTTAACTCGGGTGTTTCATGTAACGTAGTTAACATCGCACTCTAAAAGGAGATTGTTATATTTAAAACAATTAATAAATGCATATCGGTTATTACATTAGCCAGTTTGCTAAAATGTGATATATTTACACATTATTTATGATGTAAGCCAATTAATTGCAAATGTGTATTCGTTTATAGATTTATGGATATTTGTATACAATTTGCAGGCAGATGTCTAATGATTGTTTGTTTGTTTGTTTTATTCAGCTCTTATGGGGTTTTTCTGGAAATTGAATTCTTTATAAACATCACTTCCTGAGAGTAAATTGAATCTGTTCAGCTGGGAATGCTACAGTGTCTGCCTCCCGAACCCAAACTGGGACCTGATTCCACAGGAGAGGAGCTTGACCTGGGGCAGCAGGTTGAGGGTAGCGGACACTAACAGGCTAAAATAACTGATCCATAAGACCAGTGACATTGTGGGGGTGGAGCTGGACTCTCTGTCAGTGGTGTCAGAGAGGAGGATGCTGGCCAAACTACATGCCATCTTGGACAGTGTCTCCCATCCACTCTATGACGTGCTGGTCAAACAAAGGAGTACCTTCAGCGAAGGACTCATCCCCCCCAAAATGCACCACAGAGCGCCACAGGAAGTCACTCCTGCCTGTGGCCATCAAACTCTTTAACACCTCCGTCTAAGTGTTAGTCTATATGACCCTAAGTCACTAAACTGGACATTGGATCATTAACATTACTAATAAGCTACACTTAACTTGACAGTACTCATTATTGCACTATTACTTATTACTTATAATACAATGCAATAATATAAGTATATTATTACATTGTATTACACTGTACATACTTATCAACCTCTAAATCCACCTTGGTACTTACACTTATTTTAGCTTTTATACTTATATTCACTTTATACTTAATTTATCTTACCTGTATTATAACGTATTATATTTTGATTTGCTTAGTACTTCTATTCCTTCTATTCTCAAGTGTGCATTGACGTGATAGTGAGCAGCTGTAACGAAAGAGTTTCCCCTTGGGGATCAATAAAATATTTCTGATTTTGATTCTGATAACTGAAGGCTCTGGCTCCCATTCTACTTTTGGAGACTCTAGGAACCACAAGTAAGCCTGCATTTTGGGAGTGCAGTGTTCTACTGTGGTAATAAGGTATTATGAGCTCTCTAAGATATGATGGTGCCAGACCATTAAGAGCTTGGTAGGTGAGGAGAAGGACTTTAAATTATATTCTGGATTTTACATGGAGCCAGTGCAGAGAATCTAATATTGGAGAAATATGATCTATTTTCCTAGTTTTTGTCAATACACGTGCCGCAGCATTCTCAATCAACTGGTGAGTCTTAAGGGACTCATTCAGGCAGCCTGATAATAAGGAACTGCAGTAGTCCAACTTAGAAGTAACAAATGCATGCACTAGTTTTTCGGCATCATTTTGAGACAGGCTGTGCCTGATTTTTGCAATGTTACGTAGGCGAAAGAAGGTAGTCCTTGAAGTTTGTTTCATGTGGGAGTTAAAGGATAAATCCTGATCAAAGAGAACTCAGAGGGTCCTTACAGTGCTGCTGGAGGCCTGGGCAATGCCATCTTGGAGCAACTATATCTTTAGATAATGTGTCTCGGAGGTGTTTGGGGCCAAGTACAAAAACTTCAGTTTTATCTGAGTTTAACATCAGAAAATTGCAGGTCATCCAGGTTTTTATGTCCTTAAGGCATGCTTGAGGTTTAGTTAACTGGTTAGTTTCATTTGGCTTGATCGATAGATATAATTGGGTATAATCTGCATAGCAATGAAAGTGTATGGAGTGTTTCCTAATAATATTGCCTAAAGGAAGCATATATAAAGGTGAATAGAATCGGTCCACAGAACCTTGTGGAACTCCATGACTAACTTTGACATGCACGGAGGACTCACCATTAACATGTTCAAACGATTGATCTGATACATATGATTTAAACCAGCTTAGTGTGGTTCCTTTAATGCCAATTGAATGTTCCAGTCTCTTTAATAGGATGTGATGGTCAGTGGTGTCGAATGCAGCACTAAGATCTAACAAGACAAGTACAGAGACAAGCCCATTGTCTGGTGCAATTAAAAGGTCATTTGTAATTTTCACCAGTACTGTCTCTGTGCTATGATGCACTCTAAATCCTGTCTGCCTCAAATAAACTATTGTTATATAGAAAGTCACACAACTGATTGGTGATTGCTTTCTCATGGATCTTAGAGAGAGAGGGAAGGTTAGATATAGGTCTATAATTAGCTGAAACCCCTGGATCAAGAGTGGGCTTTTTAAGAAGAGGTTTAATTACAGCTACTTTAAAGGAGTGTGGTACATAGCCTGTTAATAAAGACAGATCGATCATATCCAATAAAAAATGATTTATTAACAGGCTATGTACCACAGCCTGTTAATAAATACAGATTGATCATATCCAGTAAAGAAGTGCTAAGGGTAAAACTTCTTTAAGCAGCGTATTTGGGATGGGGTCTAAGAGACAGGTTGATGGCTTAGATTAATTAATAGTTGAAGTTAGTTGAAGAAGGTCAAGGCAGAGGTCAAAGGCAGTCTAAATATGTATCAGGTTTTACAGCTATTTCTAAGGTTCCTGTGTTTGAAGATAAATGGGTACCGGTTGAGGGCAGGAGGTGATTAATTTTTTCTCTAATAGTTAAAATTTTATCATTAAAGAAGCTCATGAAGTCGTTGCTAATGAGGGCTATAGGAATACATGGCTCAATACAGCTGTCAGCCTGGCTACAGTACTGAAAAGAAACCTGGGATTGTTTTTATTTTCCTCTATTAATGATAAGTAGTAGGCTGCTCTGGCATTACGGAGGGCTTTCCTATATGTTTTAAGACTATCTTACACTAAACAAGATTCTTCCAGGTTGTTGGAACACCATTTCCTTTCAAATTTTCGCGATGTTTGCTTTAATTTGCGGGTTTGGGGGTTATACTATGGAGCTAACCTTCTTTGTTTTATTATCTTCTTTTTTAGAGGGGCAATAAAGTCGAGTGTCGTTCACAGTGAGCCTGCAGCACTATCAACAAGATGGTCATCTAGTCCACTGTTATATTGAGACATAGCACCGAATTAAATGCAGATGGGATCACTTCCTTAAATTTAGCTACAGCCCTGTCAGATTGACATTTTTGTGTAATGACGTGTGGTCCAGTAATAGGAGTTCAAAAGTTATTAAATAATGGTCCGATAATGAAGGATTCTGTGGAAAGACTATTCTAAATGTTCAATTTCAATGCTATATACCACAACAAGGCCGAGGGTGTGGTTAAAACACTGTTTTTAAATAAAACACTGTTTTAACCACGTATTATTGCAAAAATCAGGCACATCCTGTCTCAAAATGATGCCGAAAAATTAGTGCAAGCATTTGTTACTTCTAGGCTGGACTACTGCAATTCCTTATTATCCTGCTGCCCGAATAAGTCCCTTAAGACTCTCCAGTTGATCCAGAATCCTGCGGCACGTGTACTGACGAAAACTAGAAAAAGAGATCATATCTCTCCAATACTAGCTTCTCTGCACTGGCTCCCTGTAAAATTTAGAATAGAATTTAAAATTCTTCTCCTCACCTACAAAGCTCTTAATGGTCTGGCACCATCGTATCTTAAAGATCTCATACATACACCATATTATCCGACTAGAACACTGCGCTCCCAGGTTGCAGGGTTACTTGTGGTTCCTAGAGTCTCCAAAAGTAGAATGGGAGCCAGAGCCTTCAGTTATCAAGCTCCTCCTGTGGAATCAGATCCCAATTTGGGTTCAGGAAACAGACACCATCTCCACATTTAAGAGTAGGCTTAAGACTTTCCTCTTTGATAAAGCTTATAGTTAGGGCTGGCTTGGGTGAGTCCTGAACCATCCCTTAGTTATGCTGCTATAGGCCTAGAGTGCTAGGAGACTTCACATGATGCGCCTCTTTCCTTTCTCCTTCTTTCCCTCTCCATCTGTATACATTTTTATCCCATTACTGCATGTTACTAACTCAACATCTTCTCTCTCCCATAGTTCTGTGCTTTCTCGTTTCTCTCCTCTCTCCTTCTGTCGCTTTCAGCAGGTATTTCTGCCTCCGGAGCTGCAGAGTCTGGATCTGTGGTTGTGGGTCACCTGCTGCCCCTGTGTTCGTGCTTCACAACTGCTACTACAGTTGTTGTTATTGGCTTTGTTACTATCATTGTCATTATTAATCCTATGGCTATTCTTCTTATAGCTGTCATTCCTATTATTACTAATTTATTAATATAGACACTACAATTACTATTCTACTATATAAAAAAAATAATTATATGTGGTCTTTGCATTGTGCCTCCCTATCCCCTTCCCTCAAACCCCTCCCCTCTCTCTCTCTCTCTCTCTCTCTCTCAAAATCACCTCTCAAACACGGCAGCGGCGGATGGCTGCCCACCATTGAGTCTGGTTCTGTCCAAGGTTTCTGCCTGTTAAAAGGAAGTTTTTTCTTGCCATTGTCGCCAAATGCTTGCCCATGGTGGGATTTGTTGGGTCTCTGTAATTAATATTATAAAGAGTACAGTCTAGTTATCTCTTTCTATAGGAAAAGCGCGAGATAACTTCTGTTATGAATTGGCACTATATAAATAAAATTTAATTGAACTGAAAACACTGTGGGTGTATGTACACTCTGACATAGGCCAATCGATTCTAATAATGAGAAACGCAGTACTAAGGCTACTAGCTACTTTACATACAGATTTCATGTACACAACATATGATGAATGTAAAAAACATGATAACAATGCATCATGTTTGTTTTGTACGTAAAATATATTAAGTATATAAAATAGTTCAAATCAGCTCCACCACAATCAACTACAACAGAAAAATGTTACACTACAGACGAATGCATCAGTAATAATACAATAATATGATATAAAATAGTAAAACAGTCACAGGGGTCATTTTTCAGCATTATGAGTACTTTTACTTTTTTACTTTACATTTACTTTTGATACTTCGGTACATTTTGTTGATAATACTTACATACTTGTACTTAAGTAATATTTTGAATGCAGGAATTTTACTTGTAGTGGACTATTTTCACAGTCTGGTATTGCTACTTTTACTTAAATAAGGGATCTGAATGCTTCTTCCACCACTACTCCCTCATTACGAGGGGGGCCTAGCTACCGCTCAAAAAATCCCGACTGTTTTTCTGCCCTGGCTGCACAATGGTGGAACGAGCTCCCCATTGACATCAGGACAACAGAAACTCTACATATCTTCCGTCGTAGACTGAAAACTCATCTGTCAGACTGCACCTCGGTCCATAAATAAAAAAATTTAATAAAAAAACTCTTTCTCTATCTCTTATTGTTTGTAAATGGAGCACTTGAAGCAGTTCAGCATATTTGATGAAGCTGATGTATTTGCATGATTCTTGCAATTTTTGGGTTGTATCTGCATGGTTGAATGTACTTATTCTAAGTTGCTTTGGATAAAAGCGTCAGCTAAATAAATTTGATCTAATGTAATGGAATATACATTAGAATCTAATGATGATTTACTTTGTTCCACTGAGCGTGAATACTGAGAACTGGAAGTCTGCTTTGACATGATGTCATGTAGCCTTATCCCATGTGGGACAGGGTATTATGATCATATGACACAACAAATGTTTTCATTCACCAGTGTAAATGTATTCAGAGAGCTTAGTGCTAATACAGTCCTGCCAGGGGCACATTGGTACAGCCTATGCAGTTAGTACTATGCATCAGTCATGAAGCCCAACATGTAGAATACCAATGATCCCAGTATATTTGTATGCAGAGTTGTGTACATCAGTGAGGCGAAGCAGGTAAATGGACAACAGCAGTTCTAAATGTAAATGTTAATCATTCCTAGCAGAAGTTCTTTATAAGCTTGAAGTGACTCTTCCTGGCTGAGCTGCTACACAGCAATAACTCTCTCTGTCTGTTTCCCCCATGGGGGTTTCTGCATGCTCAAGACAATTCTGCACAAAATCCACCATTCCTCCTGCTCCCCACCATCTGCCTGCACTTCACACTTTAAAGCAATGACGCTGGGAAGGAGCAGAGACATTTTCTTTTACTAGCATTCTCGTTTTCTATAGGAGCATAAATGTGTAAGGCAAACTAGCCTTGTACATTTACATTTATTCATTTGGCAGACACTTTTGTCTAAAGTGATGTACAAATGAGGTACAAAGTCACATCAGATCAAAGAGAAGCCTTCGAGAATAAGTGCCTCAACCCAAGAGACAAAAGGTTGTAGTTGCATACAATAAGGCAGAAGTGCATAGAAGTGTTTTTTTGAAAGAGGGAGAGCGAGTGTTACGGCCATGACAGTTTGTCTGCATTCCCTAAGTGTTTCCAGCCATTATTCCCCTGCCCTCTGTCTCCTGTCTCTCCCCTGTCTGTGTGTGTATCTGTGTGTGTGTGTCTGTCTCCATCTACCTCCACTGACTCTTGACTCCAGTGCTTCCACTCACCTGACGATCATTCTCCAATCCCTCCACTCTGCCAAAACACCTGCCTCCAATCAGCGCATCCTCTGCAGTATATCTACCCCAGCTTCTCATCCACTTATCGTCAGATTTTTGTTTCAACCCTCATGGTAGTTACTAGTTGGCCAACACTTGCCCATGCTGAAATTCTTTATCTGTTTGCTTCCATCCGCTAACGTGTGTTTCTTTGTGCCTCAGGATCACTGCTCACCTGCCTGCTCTCCATTTGCTTCTGCCTGCCAGCCACGCCATCTCCACCGCCATTACCTTCACTTTCTCGTTGCCTGCTTATAAGCCACACAATCTCCACCACCGTTACCTCTATTCTGTCTGCTCCGGATCCCAAACCCCAGCTAACTCCCTCACCCTTCTTCCCTTTATTCAATAAATCCTTTTATTACATTCAACCTCATTGTCTGAATCCTGCGTGTGAGTCCAGCCCTATTTGTAACATTAGAGATGAATGAATAGATAGAGAGAAATAGGATTTTCTTTTCTCAAGACAGAGAGGGATTCTGCTGACTGAATTAAGTCCTGTCTCGCAGTAGGCTAGGTCTGAGAGTTAGATGAGAAGATCCATACCATCGTCATGAACTCAATTTGTAAATCTTTTTAACCCTTTCAGCGGACCTTGAGCCAGATCAAGCGGACCAGGCAGGCACCGCGGCTGCTGTGATGGCCCAGGAGTAGAGGAAAGAAAGCCCGGGATAGAGCCATGCTGGCCCAGCTTGCACTTAAGGCTGTTCCTGGCTAATGTCCGGTCTGGACGAAATGGGACACAGGAATCAGATACTGTTGTGCCCACATCTTTACCTGCTCCATCAACATCCCGGATCCGGCGTTCGATGGGCAGACCGTGTTCCGAGCTGACAGAGCGCAAGACTCCGGCAAGATGAAAGGAGTAGGACTCTTATGTTTACAGTGATGTTTGGTGCTCAAACGCAGGCAAAGTGGATAGACACTGTCTCACAAATGTCTAAGTTTTTATGTGAATATGGAAACCATATTATCACTATCTCTATCTGATGTTTACATTCCATCAGACGCAAATTCAAAATATGCACTGCAGAATTATTTCCTGGGTGTATATGTGTAGGCTATAAATAAGAGTGTATATATTGTGTTTTATTTTATGTTACCCTATTTTAATATGAATTTAATTATCTGTTATGTTCTGTGTGTGTAGCATGAAGGGACTACAAACTTTCATTTCATTATACAACCTTGTGTTGTAAAATGATAAATAAATTACCTTGCAACCCTTTACTATTTTGCTTAGTTTTTACTCAATTTATTTAAAGGCCTATGGTATAGTCACTATATGTCTCAGCTAGGTAAAAGTTCATTCTTAACCTTGGAAAAAGTAATTTCACAAAAAACTTTTTGTTTGTTTTTTAGTATGGGATAAATATATTTTGTATTTGTCACAAACAAGGAGTGTAGTGTTGTCATGGGGTCAGTCACTTAGCTGTGGGCTACATCTGAGCCCCATTTATTTTTCAGCCTATATATATTTACTTTTTGGCATATCTGCCCCATGGAAAGTCATGCTACATTAGCCACTAGCAGGTCCTGTTTGTACTGTAACCATGATAACAGACAGCAATCATAAATTAGTAGGTCATACTGATGAACTGTGAACTGTGTATGATGTTTGTGTATTCTGATTTGACTAATTTATGACTCTGAGAAGAAGGGTTGCAAACTTTGTGTCATTCAGATTCAAAGCGTTAATTGTGGAAATGATCATACCCAGGGTTTTCAGTTTACATAAACCTTTACAAGATGAATTTCAATCTTACATCATGCTGGATGGAATGAGATAAAGGCATAAATAATTCCACTGAGAGTAAAAAAGAAAAGCCTTCTCTATCTCACTGCTAATTAATTCAACTTTAAGGCCCTCCCTGCTGGATCACTACTAATTGCAGAAGCAAGAAAGACAGAATGAGCAGAGGGAATAGCCTGTACAATACAATATTCAATTCTTTAGGGATACATCAGAAATGTTCCTTTAGCCTCTAAGCCTCTGAGTTGGTGGGCCAGTATATGTGTTACAACTTGAGGATAATTTGTTAGCAGTGGTGCAGAAGAATAAAGACCATAAAACATCATAAACATAAAACACCATATAGCATCTAAACTGACCAATGTGGACATTTGCTGGTACATTTTTTAGCTGTTCAAAGCTGACTAGCTAATTAGATAGTTAGCCTACAAACCAACCTTTTTATTGGTTTGTAAATGACATTACTTGCTTTATGCAAAATGAAATTATTTGTTTGGCTATATGGTTAAAATAACAGAGAAACAATAACACTGATATGCACAGAGAGGGGGGGCCATCATGAAACCAAAAATATATCAAATATGACCTCAGCGTACGCAGACTGGACAAGGATGAAAGGACAAAGGAATAAGGCCGCAACACGAGGGCCTACCTTTGTCTTAAAGGAGCTGTAAGCGACATTCATTGCCACAAAATGTCGCACTACAGCACCAGCAACTCAGACCAAAACAAATGGGTGCTACGGCACACCAGACTACATTGAGAAAAACTGTAATTTAACAATTTGGTGCCCTTTTAACCATTGTAATTTCCAACACATATTTTGCGGTCTTAACATAATGATAATACCAATGTTCACACAAGCACAGCAATGTAAATTTACTCTTTACTTTGCTGCTGTTAACGGCTTGGTTCCACAGATCATTGAATATACTTTAGATAGTATAGGATGTGTAAGATGCAGAGAAAATATAGACCATAAAATAATTTAAAATTATTGACAAATAGCTGTAGTTAAAATTATGAAAGATTGTGTAAATATGTTTTCAGAAGGACATGCCTATATAAATTAATCAACAAAACTAAATGTCAAACCATGAACCATGAGCATAGTGCCAAATAAACTCTCACACAGAAGTACAGTAAACTGATCATCAAATACTTTGCTCTGCTAATCAGACTCAGCGTGTCCCTCTGCTATGCAAACGTTTTACAAGTGTAGGAGAATCAGCTACTTTAATCAAATAATTACACTTAATTAACTCGTTGGGGCACCACTCCTTTACAAGGAGAAATTAATTAATGAATTAATGAATTAAACTCGGATCATTAAGTTGATACGTTTTTAAGAAGGATTGAATTCTTTTCAAAAAAGATTGACATTGGCTTTCCGACGTGATATGTAGGGTGAATCCGCTGTGCAGAGGAAGGTGCCGGCGTGTCTACCAGAGGCCGCTCCCAGGTGACTCCGTGAAAGCAGCTTGGTCACAAGATGAGGAGGTCTCCTAGCCAGTCTGGCAGTCTTGTTTCAGCTCCGACGGCGAAGGTCCGGGCCAAGTCGCTGCTGGCAGGATGCAAGATTCGAAGTTTCTTCGGTTCTAACCTTTGTTGTGTTAGAACACAGATGTTGTCCAGGCTTCTTTCAGAAAGGCTTTGCTCTCAAAGTTTACTGGCTTCCAGCGACTTCTGTAGAGTCTGTGATGTCGTGGCTTGTCATATTAAATATCTCTGGCTACACTAACTTCTTCAGCTAGGCTTGAGTAACTTTAAAAGGAAAATAACGTTGCAAAAGTCGTGAGGCTTAATAGTAAACTTATAAAAAGATAAAAGTCAAAAGAAACAACTCCTTTAGTATCCTTTGGGCTCTGCGCAGGCACCTCACCTCACAGATATCACTGATGCTCGGTAAATGGATACAAATGATCTTCTGAGCAGTTTTATTCACCTGCTGCAGAGCCCCCCGGTCCTGGGCTGTGCACATCCCATGCCAGTTTGTGATGTTTCCAGTCAGGATGCTTTCTATTGCTCCTCTATAAAAGTTAACAAGAACTTGGCATGAGAATTTTGCGTTCTTAAGTTTCCTTAAGAAATACAGCCATTTCTGAGCTTTCTTTACTAGGGTGGAGATGTGAGATGACCATGACAGGTTATCTGTGATGCTGATTCCCAGGAATCCACTCCATCCACTCCTCCACTGATGTAGACAGGGGTGCGTGTCTTCCGCAAACTTCACAACAGAGTTGTCAGGGGTTGCAGTCATGGGTGTACAGCGCGAACAGGATCTGAGCACACAGGCCTGAGGGGCTCCAGTGTTCAGCACTAGAGTGGAAGTGACTGCCAATCCGAACTGTCTGGGGTCTATTTGTAAGGAAGTCCAATATCCTGTTGCAGAGTGTGGTATTCAAGCTTAAAGAGCTAAGTTTGATGATGAAGACTGAGTGGAGGGCAGTAGAGATGGCATCCTCTGTGGATCTGTTAGTTCTGACAGCAAAATGGTGAGGGTCCAGGCTGGTTGGGATGTTGTTCTTTATGTGCTGGAGAACCAGTTTCTTAAAACACTTCATCATAATGTGATTTGTTGGGACTCTGTAAATAATATTATAAAGAGTACGGTCTAGATCTTCTCTATAGGAAAAGTGCAATGACATAACTTCTGAGTGCCAAAGGGGGGTAGTAATTTAGACTAGATACTGCAGACTTTTTAGGTACTGGGATGATGGTAGCTTTCTTGAAGCAAGTGGGAACAATCTCCTGTGACAGTGATATGTTCAAAACTAGCTGGTTGGCACATGTTTTTAGTACATGTTATCAGGCCCAGCAGCTTTACTCATATTCACTCTCAGCAGGATTCTTCTCACATCCGGTGTGGATACTGACAGTGGCTGGTCCTCTGGAGGCGGAATAGACTTTACAGCTGACTCTTTATTTAGGAGATCAAAACAAACAAAATGTGTTTAGCTCATCTGGTAACGTGGCCTCACACATAATGGGGGCACTCCAGCTTTTGTAGCCTGTTATGTTTTTGATCGCCTGCCACATATATTTGGTTTAAAGTGTAGCTTTCAGACATCAATAAATTTGAATAATAAAGGTACTTTCAGACAGTGCCAACTCCATTGTTTCCACTGTAAATAGCAGCCGTGCTACTGAGGTGGATGGCAGTGAGAAGGAGAGAGGGGCAACTGCTGTTCTCATGAACAAGCACAGCTATTTACTAGTTGATGATGGCTGACTCAACTTGACACCATGGCTAGCCTTGTGATCACACAGAGGAAAAAAATGCAGGAGCTACTTTTACTGTGTTCCATAAGTTACACAAGTACATCTACCTCGTCACAAGCAGTGAACAAACATATCAACTAACAAAAAGGTCTTTGAGTAGCATCAGCTTTTAAGTTTGACAAAGAATTGTTAACTCAGTGTTCACTTACTTTTTGAGAGCTTTCAATCAGGAGTTTTTAATCACATCTCATAGTCTTTATCAGTTCAGTGCATGGAGTTTGCTCAGTTGTCATTGGAAATGGATTAGTTATCATCATGTGACCTAAGAATGGAACTTTATGTCACATGTTTACAGGTGGACGTACATGGGGAGCAGAACATAACCATCATCTCTGATGAAGTCCATGAGATGTGGTTGAAAGCTAGTAAGTGGACCTTAAGTTTTTAACTACTATATCAAAAGTTAAGAATGAACATTTGCACTTAATCAGCTTCAAAGGTTGATTATCTGGTCTGAGCCAATAAACAATGTGTATTATATTAGTTAGCTAAACATATTACTCACTTGTATTAATCTTATATTGCTTACCGTTTTCTCGATTTTAAGCTACAACCTGCTCTATTTAGCTCTGTGTTAAGATTAGATTAGGTGGATAGCAGTAACGCATTGTAAGATGTAGTTGTAGTGAAAGGCTGACTGAAAAACAACTTCCAATATTCTTTGCCACAATAGTAAAGCAACAGTGAAGGGAACGGAGAAGGGGAAGCAATGGGGTTTATGGGAAATGTGGTCTTAATTTGAAGAATAATAATGTTTAAAAATATTACATGTAGCACCACTTTGCACTCCTGCCGAGCATTTTGCAAAGTTTACCATCAGTTTTTTGTTTGTTTTCTTGACTTCCAGGCAGCTACTGGATTCAGTTAATTTCACTATACTAGGACAACCTGTAGAGATGTTAAACTTTCATATCCTTTATGGTTTAGTCAAAGTCGCTGCCTGAAGGAAAACCAATTTTAAAAAAAGCTATTGGATACTTTAAAATAAATATATAGATGCTGTCAATAAAGTCAGATAAAAAGGATATGTTTCATTGGACTAAAAGATGCTAAATAAACAGTACAATGTTTTAACGTTCATTATTAGCAAACAATGTACATGAGTACAAGGTCACAACTGGGCCTTACTTTGAGATGAAACTCATAAATATTAGTAGGGAAAAGCAGACAATATTTGTGGTGTTATTATTGCAGGGTGTTCCTGTTATAGTGTCCATCCCTGTATGATAGGCAGTAGGGGGATGCTGTGCGACCACAATCAGGATATTCTTGTCCAAGAAAGGAAAAAAGATTTCTATACTCAAAATGTCCCATTGCCTGTTCAGAATTGAGGCACAAACATAATGCTATAATGTGGAAATATGTGTTGTCGGGTGGCAGACTGAGATATTTTCAAGACAAATACATAGAAAAAAATGTAATGTAAAGTAAAATTCAGATCTCTACCACGTTAACTATTGTCGTCAATATTTAATGCCGAGAGATAGGGATCAATTATTAGAGGAGCAATTTTATAAATAATACTCAGTATTCACACAGGGACAAGTCTATGTAGAAGAGGCAGAGATACCAAACAGTACACTATACAAACAGTAGCTTGGACCAAATTGCAACCCTGCTACAAGACATGTTGAGTCACAAAACTTTACCAAAAAGCAAACAAATCCCATTAAACTCAAATTCTCTGAGAATCCAATTTTATCCAAACATTTTATGGATAAAATAACCAATCACAAAATGTTTTGGCTAATCCACTGAATTAAATACCTGATAAATCAAGACACTTCATCACAATGATGTGAAACTCCTGTAAATTGTTATGAATTGGCGCTATATAAATAAAATTTAATTGAAAATTGAATTAAATCCAAATAATAATAATATAGAGCCCCAGATGAATCACAGATAGAAAAAATATGTATATATTGAGGCCACAAAATGTTATTGCATTTTAATTAACTTGTGGCCACGAGATAAGTGTATATAGAGAGAACCACTGAAAAGGCTTAACCAGCCGATGCGCTAAGACAAATCTCTCTCTATGTCCTTCATGACGGGAGGAAGGGGCCCCAGCCAGGGCTTAAAGTGTAATATTTAATGTTATTTGTTCTGTCATTCTGTTATGTCCCTTACTTTAAGCCCCACAGCAAAGCAAGTACAAATTTTGACTGAAAAAATTTACAAACAATTGAACAATTATGGAACCACAGCACTGTCCATGGTGCTGAAATGAAACAGACAGACAGACAGACAGACAGACAGACAATAGACAGAATGCATTTTGCTCGGTTTCTTAGCTTGTTTGCTTTCTGATGTTGTAAACAGAACATTCCTTTTTCCATTACCTCTCTACTGAGACAGCAGAGCTGCAAACAATGCGCCTCTCCTGCTGATTTTGAGTGATTATTGTTAATGCTCTGATAAATAAATGTAAATAAATAATGCTTTGTTTATGATGACAGTTTTGTTTAGATTTTAATGTAGATAGAGCCAATTTTTTTTTTTGGCCATCTGGCTGAATCTCACACTTATCCAAATGTTGTGGGACAGGTTCAGGAGAGCTGGATCTGCTCTCCTCACGATAAAATGTACACTAGGCTATATGGTTCTCCATAAGCCCACAGGATTCTCACCAATCATAGCCCAGAGTTTTCCATCCTTTCCCCGGTTCCCCTGATTCCTCGCTTTTCAGCTCACATTCACTCGTAATGTATGCACAGCGGGTGTGCTGCTAGAAGTCTCTTTTTACTGGCTACACCTGCAGCACACATATGGGGTAGGGTTTGCTGCTACATTACTTTATGGTGACCTTTCATTTTGGGGATTGTTTCTTCAGTTTTTGGACCCTGCACCACACCGAATTTGTGTAATATGGGTAAGTTAAAATCTACTGTACTGCAGTAGGCTATGTAAGGGACAAAGTTACTTAACCACTGCCTTTGCTGAAGCTCTGCAACATATTTACATAATGTGATTCATTGGATTAAATGAGTTTTTTTTATTAAATCAACTCTAATTCTTTAATAAATTAAATAGTTAATCCAGGTGCATGCCTCCCTTTGTGTGCAGCAAGTGCTAGAGCCAGCAGTTCTTTGACCAGTGAGAATGTTTTCGAAAGGCTAAACGCCAACAAATGTGGCCTGAAACAGAACATTTTGTTTAGATAAAACCATTTTGTGAATTTTGGAAATAATTACATGGATCTTTTTTTAATAAATTTCAACTTTTGGACTTTACAATGCTTTGGAGTTATTGGGCTGCAATGGCTGGAATGTAGTAATCCTTTGGAACAAATGCATCCGATCAAAGTAGGCTACACCCACTAAAAGTGCTTGTTTTGCCACTGACAGGTTGTTTATTCGAAGTGTCTGACAACAGTTCAACAATACAGACACTTTATGATCCGTTTCTGTAAAAGGGCTGTGCACACGTCACATAAAAAATATAAATAAAAGACTTCTGCTCATACACACCACTCACGTGCTGGTAGTGTGAAGCGCTTTGAGTGGTCGGAAGACTAGAAAGGCATTATACAAGTACAGTCCATTTACCATTTATGTGCTGCTCTCACATCTGGTATAGCCAGTTTCACTGATTATAGTGGAAGCGAAGTGTAGCAGTATTAGAGTTAGTTTGGCTCTGCATGCTTAGCCTGGCGGTTATTCTGGTGGTTTCAGAGCGCACGAGCACATCATGGAAGAGGCGCTCTCCCAGTTGGACAGCTCAGTCCTACACTTTCCAGTGATAGGCCAGCGTTTGTGGGTTTGGGCACTGAATGGGAACGCTTGGAAAGGTGTTAGAAGATAAACAGCTGTTTATGGTTTACAGCTAAAGGGAGGAACACAGAAAAGTGGTTCAATGATGTCATAATGAATAATAATAAGCCATGCTCTCTATTACTCAGAATGACATCATCTGTCCCTTTCAGCACTGGGGTGTGGAGAGGAAGCACATCCTCATCTGACCCTTTTCTATATTAACTTTCCACCACTTGCAGGGGTGTGTGGACACTGGACAGCCTGTCGGCAGACATCTGAGCTGAGAGCCGACATCTCTACAGTTGCTGCTGTACATTGAACATTAACACAAGCGGTCCGTTAGAAGAGTTTTTTACAGTCAAAATGTGTACTTGCTTTGCTGTGGGGCTTAAAGTAAGGGAAATAAAAGGATGACAGAACAGACAACATTAAATACACTTCAAGCCCTGGCTATGGCCTTTTCCTCCCGTCATGAAGACTATGGAGAGAGATTGGTCTTTGTGCATCGGCTGATTAAGCCCTTTAAGCGGTTCTCTCTATATACACTTATCTCGTGGCCACAAGTTAATTCAAACGTATGAATGAGTTAATTCAAACATGGGAACAAAGTAGTATCTTGTGGCCACAAATTAATTCAAACGTGTGAACGAATTGTATCTCGTGGGCACACAATAGCATTTTGTGGCCTCAATATACATATTTTTCTATCTGTAATCCTTCTGGGGATCCGTACCATAAAGCAGTGCTGCTCAATAACTTGCAACATTGCCCACAATGAACTAAATGTAACCAGAAAATGGACAGAACCGTAGTATAAATGGTAGAGCAAAATCTCTGTATACTTTATCATATTGCAACCCTTACTCCAAAACATTTTTTTCTACTTTTCCCTCCACCACAGTTTAGAGCTCCTGGCGTAACTCTCCTCCTGGGCTTCTCCCAGCTTTCTCTCCTCCTTCAGCCATGGACCAGACTACTGTACCTATCCATCATCCCAGTCAGACTAGAGAGAAGGGAGGATCCCAGCTACCAGTAGGCGATTTGAGGGGATGACCAAAAGGCACCCCCCTTTTTAATTTGCCATCCCCCCTGTCCATCCCCAAGTAGCAGAGAGTGCAGGGGTAGAGGGGTTGTTCAGTTGAATATGTTAGTCTAGTCTGCCTGACTCATTGATCCTTTATCTGGAATTATAATCACAATTCTAATAGCAAGAATTAGACTAGGCCTATATGATAATGCAGCAGTCCTACTATAAAGTAGCCATAGGCTACAGAAGCAGGTAGAGGAGTACAACAGCAGATGGGGGGGAGAAAGTGCAGCAGCAGCATGACAGAGGGAGGGTCAGAAATAATTATACATTATTTCATAGTTTAGTAAATCACCCTAAAAATGAGTTCAAGGGGCAAAAAATATCTCTCTCCTCCTACCTGTGCTCCTCCTACCCCCCTGACACAGGCAATGCTTTGTAGTTTATTAACTTTAACTACGTTGATGAATTACACATTTTCCAATGGCTGCTTGCTAGTGATTATGACTCAAATGGCATATGCAATATGCTGTACAACTACAAATACTGATAGTACCAAGGAACTATATTGGGTTATACTGATATGATTAGTAAAGCTGAAGTGTGTGAGATGAATATGTATAGACTGTTTCATCCAAAGTCACATTTCAGGTCTCTAATATAGATATAAATAACTTTACTTTCACAATAGTTTTGTTTACTGCACAAAATCATATTTTGGACAGCTCTCTTTTGTTCTGGATCTGAGTATAAAGTTACACATAGTCAGTATATGTGGTAGTTTAGGTGTTGTCACTTCCTGTTTTATTTTGTAGTATTCTCCTTCCCTTGTGTGTCTTGTGTTTTTACTTCCTGTCTTTGTTTTCCCTCCAGTTTTGATTGTTGGTCCTTCCTTGATTGTTTGCACCTGTGTCTCGTTGTTTCACCTCCCCTAGGGTATTTAGTCTGGGTCTCTTTCTTTGTTCAGTGTTGGATCATTGTTGTTACACATGGTGTTGTTCCTGCCTTGAGTGATTCCTGCCTTGAGTGATTCCTGCCTTGAGTGATTCCTGCCTTGAGTGATTCCTGCCTTGAGTGATTCCTGCCTTGAGTGATTCCTGCCTTGAGTGATTCCTGCCTGAGTTTTTGTTCCTGCCCTTTGTGTGTGTCGCCGTTTGGTGAACTTTTTGTTGCACCTGGTTCCAGTGCCCAATTCCCTCGCAGTTTTACCGTGAGTTTTGTTTTTTGGATTCTTTGTCTCCCTTGGACCTGGGCTGGATCCTGTATGTTGTAACTTGCCTGCTCCCTATTTGAACTGAATTACCACCTTGGACTCACTTCCCTGCTTCCACCACTACCAGCCAGTAACCGATCTGCCTTTTGCCTGTTTGTTTACCTGTCTGCTTATCGGTCTGCCTGTACCTGCCTGTCAACCACATCACCCTCAATAAACACTGTAGCCATCTGGCTACTTCACCCCATTACGCTTCCTGGTCATCTGCATTTGGGTGCATATACCACTACACACACCCATACGACAGTATAAGCATACGGCATGTAAGAATGTTATTTCCCCCCATTTCATCAGCCAGGCTAAAATAATAACAGGCATTCAAATAATGGTCTAAAATAATAGGCAGTATGAACTAATAAAAAGCCGCTAATAAAGATTATATTGAGGAGGGGGGGAATTACCGGTACTATAAAGGTGCAGTCACATTAGCATTTAAAAAAAACAATCAATTTGGGCGCCCCAGTAGCTCACTCGGTAAAGAGCACACGCCATGTACCAAGGCTGAGTCCTTACTGCAGAGGCCCTCTGCTGCATGTAACCAGCCCCCCATCTTCAACTGCACTATCAAAAATAAAGGCGAAAAGCCCCCCCACTCCCCCAAAAAAAGCAATCAATTGATATGAATGGAATCGCTGCATCCAGTGGATTTGCTCACAGGTGGAAAATAGATCTGCACAAATCTATTGTGTCAAGTTCAACTTTGGTGAACTCTTAGGATTTGCGCTGTTGACTAATAGCAAACCATGCTGACAGTGGTGACCTCTGAAGGAACAGAGAGCCGAAGAGTCCAAAATAAAGGAAGTTATATTACGGTATACTGAATTTAACAAGACAATAGGTAAACATGGAGGACGTGTTAGGTTTGCATTAACAGCAGCAGAATAAAACAGGAGTATATATATATATATATATATATACGCATCTTATATAAGCCAGTTTCAAAGGTCTGGTTCTCTGTGCAGGTGAGTTATATAAAAAGCCTGGCACTATTTGCTATTTGAGAAGTTATAGTACATGAGACAAGTATGCCTATGTTGACAATATTCAAAATTTTAAACTAGTAGTAGGTATTGTTGAGAAGTCCAACTAAAGGAAATATGGCTTTGTTAAGCAATTTTATCTCATCACATGTTTTATATTTGACGTAGAAGGGTTGAGCTTTGACCAATGTCTTGTTTGTGTCTTATGTTTTTACCATATATAGAAGACAGCTTGAGTTTTTCCTGTGCTCCACCTGTATAAAAAGGAGACACTGAAGGAAGCAGAGGGCTTTTCTCTTTTTCTTGTTTTGACATTTTTTGTTGGGGAGGGTGGAGGGGGGACATTTGTTGAATAACTGAGTCTCAATGAGATAGACTCATGGACTAGTTTTTTGATTTTCATTATTCATGGATGACTTATTGTGAGGTAGAGAGGGACATTTTTGTTACCAGTTAATACAGCATTATTAGAAGCCTTTTGGTTTTTTGCAGAGAAGATTTTGATCCATAATCCATATAAGATTTGTTAAGCTTTAAATAAAAACAGATTGTACACTTTACAAGCGAATTATAGTTCCTGGTGTAGGACTCTTCTCTTAACACTGACTGCAACTGCCTCACATCTAAAAGGTAGGATGCTCTTTGGGATAGGCCGAACACTTTAGTAATTATTTGATGCTAAATTGTCAAATTGGTGTTTAACAACTAAATGCTAAAATTTAACCCTCTCAGTTCCACTACGTGATGCATGATTGAACATTTAATTCAATTCAATTATATGATTTGTTGCTAAAGGCATTGAATTGTTTTGGATTCATTGCTAAAGGTATTGGATTGGATTTGATTTGTTGCTAAAGGTACTGAGTTGTATTTGAGTTGTGGCTAAAAGTACTGAATAATATTTGACTTGTTGCTAAGGCAGCCTCTCTCAGGCTATCTGAGGTACCACCAGATTCTCCTACAAACTACAGCACATATATAATCTGTAAAGTAACTAGTAACTATACCTGTCAGATAAATCTAGTGGAGTAGAATTATAAAGTAGCATAAAATGTAAATATTCAAGTAAAGTATTGCAGAACTGTACTTAAGTATAGTACTTAAGTAAATGTACCTGCTTACTTACTTACTCGATTACATTTTCTAGTTTGTCCAAGAACTCATTCGACATTAATTACAAGTCCATTATTTGCATTCCAGGAAAGGTTCACTGACGCTGTAATTACAGCTATATAGGAAAACACACACAGGTGAAGTGGAGAACAGCCAATTGTGTCGGGAGACATTGAGCTCAGCTGCATAAAACACACACTGACACGTTCATAAGCAGACACACAACATGTTTGTATGTACATGCACACATAACCATATACTTCATTGTAGCACTACATGTTTTTGTTATACATAGTAATTCCCTTTGAAAGGCCTGAATTCACAGCCATTCACAGATACTTTGATGTAAGTAGATTTGGGTAGTTATGATGCTCCAAGCTGCGTTATATATAAAACCATTTCCAATTGTGGAGCCAGAGCTGCACTGGCTTCAGCTCTAGCTGTCAACAAAGGTTTTTAATGAATTCCAAACAAACCAGAAAACTAAACTGCAGGATATTCAAACTTGGGATATTTCCCAGGAAAGACCTGTCTGTTAGGTCTTACCTGGGAAATATGCCCAGATATTGTGCAATATTCTGTTTAAGACTCCTGTGCAATATACTCTGTTTTCAGTTTAATATTCCCTATTTATTCATATTCAATCTGGTTAATCTGCTACACTTAACTTTATAGTACTCATTATTGAACTATTACTTATTGCTTATATAATTACATTGTATTATTCCATACATAGTTATCAACCTCTAAATCCACTTTGGTACTTACACTTATTTTAGCTTTTATACTTATATCCTGTTTGTACTTAATTTATCTTACCTGTATTATAGTGTATTATATTTTGATGTGCTTAGTATTTCTATTCCTTCTATTCTCAAGTGTGCATTGACGTGATAGTGAGCAGCTGTAATGAAAGAGATTCCCCTCAGGATCAATAAAGTATTTCTGATTCTGATGTTCATAACAGGAAATACAAAAGCTTTCTTGTTCATTCACAAATCATGAGATCTGTCATAGCCCGCGAGTATGCCATTATTTTTAAACTCAAGCATAAACTTGGTTAACAGTCACAACCAAAGAAGACCCAGGTTTTAAAATAACATTTTGTTGCATTCACTGTAAAAATCTGATTGAAATGTAAGACTATACACAGAATAATGACTTGTCTTGATGGACATGTGGTCAAACTGCAGACACTGCCAGAGCATCCCAGCCCTTAAAATTTCCCAGAAAGCTTCACCACAGAATGAGATCTTGGAAAGACAGCCAGGCAAGACATCAGCAGCACCCATGCGAACATCCTGTGCTTTGCCCATCCTGTGTCAGCCCAGCGAGGTGAAGGATGAGTGCAATCGAGCAAAGAGCTTCTGGTGAATGGTTTCAGGAAAAACAGGGTATGTATTGATCATGTTTATGCCATATCCTCTGTGGTGACAGCTAGACTACAAGAGGGCAAAAATATGTTTGCTTGTTTTGTGGATTTCAAGAAAGCCTTTGATTGGATCAATAGAGATCTTTTGGAATATAAGTTAATTTGCGCTGGTATTGATGGTAAATTTTACAATGCTATCAAAACCTTGTACAAAGCCCTAGTTGCATGTTTAGAGTTAAATAATTTCAGGACTGGTTGGTTTCCTACTCCATTTGGGGTGAAGCAGGAAGATGTGCTCTCCCCCACTTTATTTGCCCGGCTTATCTGGATGGGCTCGATGAAACTCCCTCACCAGACGTGGATCCCCATCGGCGCACGTCCAGCAGCCGCCGGATGCTCATCAATGACCCGGATGGGTGGAGGGGGATCAGAAGGAGGTTCACAGAGTGCTGGAGGAGACTGGTTTCAGTTGGGATACATGAAAAGTGGGGTGGACTCTCATGGAGTGGGGTAATCTCAGCCTGACTGCAGAAGGATTAATGATGCGTTCGATAATGAATGGACCAATGTAACGGGGGGAAAGATTCTTGGATTCAGTTCTTAGCAGGATGTTCTTGGAAGAAAGCCAAACTCTCTGACCTGGTTTATAGGATGGTGCTGGAATCCGGTGCCGATCTACGATGTGTCGGTTCTTCTCCGCGGACCGGAGAAGTGCTGCCCAGGCCTTTCAGATTTTACGGCAACGTCGAAGATGGTGTTGAATGGAAGGGACTGCGAGTTCACTCTCTTGCGATGGGAACAGTGGAGGCTGGTTCCCTAATGATGACTTGAAAGGAGACAGACCAGAGGCAGCTCTGGTTAGTGAATTGTGTGCAAACTCAACCAAGGGAAGTTGGGAGCTCCAGGAGGAAGGGCTGGTGGTTGCCACACATCGAAGGGCTGCCTCAAAGTCCTGGTTGGCCCTTTCCATCTGGCTGTTGGTCTGGGGATGAAATCCGGAGGAGAGCCTGATGGTTGCTCCAAGGGCTTGGCAGAACGCTTTCCAGACTTGCAAGAGGAACTGGGGACCCCGTTCGGAAACGATGTTGAGTGGAATGCCATGGAGACGAAAAACCTGTTGGACTAGGAGATCTGCCGTCTCTTGTGCTGAGGGGAGTTTGGTTGGTGCCACAAAATGAACAGCTTTAGAAAAACGATCTACGATAGTGAGGATGGTGTTATCTTGAGATGGGGGTAACCCGGTGACAGTGCAATACAAGTCCAGTGCAATGTGTGACCAAGGGCAAATGAGAACGGTAAGTGGCCATAGTAGGCCAGCCAGCCGAGATGGGATGGCTTTCCTCTAGCGCAGACGGAGCATGCTGCCACGAAGTGGCCGAGTATCTGCTTCCATGGTCCCCCACCAAAAGTGTCGTTTGAGCAGGGAGAGAGTCCGGGTCATCCCAGGGTGACAGGAAAAACGAGAAGTGCCCACTGGAGCACCAGGGAACAAACCGAGTTAGGGACAAACAGACAATTAGGAGGGCCATTCCCAGGGTCTGGCTGGTCCCGCTGGGCCTCCCTTATTATGGATTCGATCTCCCAAGTCACGGCGGCCAACACGCAGGTGGACAGGAGGATGGTATCGGGTCCGGAGGTGCCGTCCTGGGAGAGATACTGACGAAAGAGAGCATCGGGCTTAATGTTCTTGGACCCGGGATGGTAAGTGAGGGTGAAGTGGAAACGACCAAAGAACAGGGCCCAACGTGCTTGCCGGGAGTTGAGCCTTTTGGCTGTCTGGGTGTATTCGAGGTTTTTATGATCAGTCCATACCACGAACGGTTGTTCCGCTCGCTCCAGCCAGTCGCCATTTCTCCAATGCTAGTTTGACTGCCCTGAGTTCCCTATTTCCAACGTCATAGTTTTGCTCAGCTGGGGAAAGGCGATGGGAGAAGAAGCCACACGGGTGTAGTTTCTGGTCAGTAGCCGAAAGTTGGGAGAGAACTGCTCCGACCCCTATGTCCGAGGCATCCACTTCCACCGTGAACTGACGTGAGGGGTCAGGTTGGATCAGGATGGGAGCTGAGGTGAATGGGCCCTTGAGTCGGCCTCTGCATTCCTGGAGAAAGGAATGTTGGTAGAGGTAAGTCTTGTGAAGGGTGCTGCCACGCGACTGTAGTCCCAGATGAACCATTGGTAGAAATTGGCAAAACCCAAAAAATGCTGTGGTTGCTTACGGTTAGCAGGAGTCGTCCACTCCATCACTGCTTTGATCTTTTCTGGATCCATCTTCACCTGCCCACTCTTGATGATGAAGCTGAGGAAGCCAACGCAGGGGTGTAGTGTGTTGTCCTTTTTCACCACAAAGAAGAATCCTGCCCCTACTGGAGAAGATGAACGGTGGATTAGCCCAGCATGCAAAGAGTCATTGATATATCTCTCCATGGCCTCTCTTTCAGGTCGAGACAGATTGAGCAATCAGTTGGATGAGAGAGGGGCCCCAGGGAGAAGATCAATGGCACAGTCGTAAGGGCGTTGAGGAGGTAGTGATAGCGCTAGATCCTTCCTGAAAACATCACTTAGATCATGGTATTTCTCCGGTATATTAATTAGATTAGGCAGTTCGGGACAGAGGGGTGGAACAATGACCTCTGCAGGGGATAAAGCAGATTACATATAGATGGATAGACAGAAAGGGCTCCAACTCACAATTCTTCCCTTGGTCCAGTCAATGTGTGGGTTGTGTTGTCGTAACCAGGGGAAGCCCAGGACTAGTGGGGTTGTAGGAGATGAAATGAGCTGGAATTTAATGTCTTTTCTATGAGTTCCTGATAACACCAATGACACAGGAGTTGTGCAGTGGGTTACCTGTGCCAGGAGTCTACCATCCAATGCCCTAGCCTTGCGTGGGATGTCCAGAGTCTCAGTGAGGATGCCCGCCTGTCAAGCCAACTCGGTGTCCAAGAAGTTGCCTTCTGCCCTGGAGTCAATGAGAGCCAATAATGGGAGCGACACTTGTTGGTTGCAGAGAGTGGCCTGGATCTGTAACCTCGAAGAGCCCTGGCTTGGGGGGTGATCTCGGCTGACCAGAACCCCCACTGTGACTGATGAGCCTATTCTTTTGGTTGCACCAGACAAGCTGCCAAAAGGTGAACCCTGTGTCCACAGTACAAACATTCCCCAGCCGTTCTTCTGCGGAAACGCTTGGCCAGCGTGAGATGGGCTCGGCCAAGTTGCATGGGTTCCACCTCCGGAGCAACCTGAGGCTGCGGACGCATCAGGATTTGCATTCCAGGTCTCGTGGATGTAGTGTAGTGTAGTGTGTTGAGTGAGGAGTGAGCAATGGGACGACTGGCACGTTCCTGGCGCCGTTTGGATAGATGGTTGTCTATCCTTATACACAGGGAAATCAGAGCGTCTAGGTTAGTGGGCTCATCCCAAGCAACAATATGTAGCAACCGTCTCCCAGCATTCCCACTGGCATCCGGATGATCAAAAACATTCCTCATCTTAGCCAAAAATTCCGCTAAGGATAGTGATGACAAGGGTTGATAAGCATGAATAGCTTCCGCCCAGGCTAACGCTCTTCCTCTTAGTAACCCTACAATATAATGTACCTTTGATTGATCCGAAGGAAACGTCATGGGTCACTGGCAGAATACCAGTGAGCACTGCAGAAGAAAACCCCGGCATCTCGTTGTATCTCTGGCGAAGGGATTCGGGTCAGAGGCGTAGGAATCCCGGGGTGGTGGCAATGTCGGTGACGGATTTGCCGGAGTAGCGGGTGAAGGTTGGGCCAATGAGGTGGGAGAAGAGAGCTGGGTAGTGAATCTTGACATCTGATTAGTAAGTTGTGTGATCTGGGTTACCATGGCTTGATTGCTGTCAGAGAGAGCCCAGAGGATTTGTTCAAGTTGCCCCAGCAGAATCCCCTGGCTGGTTAGTGCTTGATGGAACGAGTTACTTCCGGGTTGGTGTCCACTGGGTCCATATTGGCCAGATCGTTCTGTCGTAATTCACGTTCTAAGGACCCAAAAGCAGAACACAGCGAGGTGGAGAACTGGATAGTAGTTTTTAACAGTTTTTATTGTAATAAGCACTGGTCGATGTTCAGAGGGCGGAGGCATTGAGCGGGGCTTCTGGATATGACTCGTGTAGTGTGGCAGTTAGAACAGGAGAGCAGCTGGCTCGTGTAGCATGGCAGGCAGAACAGGAAAGCAGCATTGCAGAGATCAGAGAGCACACGGTGGCTGAGATGACCGGCAGGAAATGACTCTGTGGCAGAGACAGACAGGGTTACACAAGATACACCAACAACGAATAACAATAAACTTAACTGGGTCGAGAAGAGAGCTGTGGCGAAGGTATCGTATGGGAGTATGGAGACGATCTGGCACTGGTTGTGAGGTAGAGCCAGGTAGATATACTGTGGAGACTGATTGGATGATGAATATCAGATGTGTCGGTGATCAGCAGCAGGAGGGAAAACCAAGGCGCCCCACCCAGGCCGGTACACACACACACACACACACAGAGCGATGAACAAGGACTGACAAGGAACACAGGGAGAAGAGAGCACACTAAAGTACACAAGGATAGGGAGAGAGATTGGCTAACTATGACACTATTGTGGATACCGCTGTCTAAAATTAGTAGAGACATCTCTGAACGGGTGATAGGTCAAAACGTGCGAGGTCAAGAGGTCCTGGTTTACAGAGTATAATATTGGAAATACATGCAAAAGTAATGACTATTGTGGATACCGCTGTCTAATGTTCGTCTTAAGTTTAGTATAGACAGGTCTGCATGGGCGATAGGTCAAACGCACAAGTACAAGAAGTCCTGGTTTAAATACTATAATAGCCTTATACACAGAGGTAAAAAGAAAAAGAGTAAAATAGAGGCTGTGTGATAAGACCTTAGGCCTAGAAAATGTTGTACTGTAACCGTCACTTTGAGGTTGATGCTCATAACTGTTACTTTGAGTTGAGCGCTCGTAAATGTAATACGTTCGCCGGATAATAAGCTAGACAGAGCTCGGGAGGTCTGTATGTGCGAATAAACAAGACTATCTATTAATATATATTTATGTGAAGAAACTCACTAGAAAAGGAAGAAAGCATTAAAGTTGCAAATGAAAAATTACAAACAAGTGATTTGCCACGTACTGATTGATGTGAACTTCTGAAAAATACAGTACAGTCTGTAGGAACAGGTGATTAATTATTAACTATAATATTGAACTATATAATAGTGCGTATAGAAAACACAAGACCAGAACAGGTAAAAACACAGACAAAGATACGAGTAGCAGTGTTTTATGCTGGTTTTGGGGATAACGTTTCTGACACTATTTGAAGGATAAGTAAGGAGGTTAAGATTAGAAAAAAGCAAGAGATAAAAACAATAAAGGTCGATAAAGGAGATAAAAGACAGTAAAAGGAAATCAGAAGTGCAACAGTTAACCCAATCTCCCTACTAAGATTCCTCATAGCTGCCCTGTAAGTTTCCTCATAGCTGCCATGTAAAAATACATGAGCCTTGAAAAGAGACTTTAAAAAAAAAAAAAAGAGTATTAAAACACATTCTCAAGGGAAACCGGGTTCACAATTCTAAAATAAAAAACAGATCACTGGTAGAAGCAGACAATAATTAAAATAAAACATAACTGTCACAAAAATCCTTTATACAACATTATTAATGTCTAGTGTAAAATAAAGACAAAGTAAAATAATATTGTGTGATAAAACATTGCGTGTTGAAAGCAAAAATAAAATAAACGGAAATTTCAATAATTGAATTATACATAAATATTGGCACAATTAAGTGTGTGTGTAGAGTGGGGGACAAAAAATAATAGTTAATTAATCAAGTCAATAAAATAAAATAACTCCACGTAAAAATACTCTCAAATAACTCAAAATCTGACCATAGGAAAATAGTGGCACAAACAATCGTGAAAACTACAAAAATAACAGCAGAAGAAATTTTAATAAAAGCAGATCCACTGCCTGAAAAATAATATAGAAAAGATTGGCCAAAGATGGGTGCAAAGAACAAAGAACACTGCAACCAAATGGCCAGAGGGCAGTATTTTTGACGTGCGTGTGTGTGTGTGTGTGTGTGTGTGTGTGTGTGTGTGTGTGTGTGTGTGTGTGTGTGTGTGTGTGTGTGTGTGTGTGAAGAGATGGCAACTCCCATCAAAAATCATAAAATAAAGGGAAAAGGAAAGAAAAGGCAAGTAGAAAAAAAGGAAAAGAGTTGTGTAGAAAAGAAAGTGCAGAGAAATGATGAACCAAGGTGTGGTAAAAGGAAAGGCCCCACCATATGCAATCCAAATGCCTGTAATGTCTAAATTCACAATCAAACAGAGAGGGACACAGAGGGAGACCACCTCCAGCCACCAACATACTCTCTCAGAGACAGAGACATTTTTCTGCATTATTCAAGCTTAAAACAAAGCACGAAATCAAAGAAAGCAGCAGGTGGAGAATATAATATATAATAAGAGGAGGAGCACAGTGGGAAGTGGAGACTTGATGTTTGAAATAGAGGAGGGAAATAGTAAACAGCCTGACCCAACAAAAAAACTAATGAAAGAAGCCATGAACAGAACATGACAAGAAGTGGAGGACTTTGAAAAATCATTAAAAGATAATGAAGAGAAACAAAGACAAGGGGGTAGAGCTAACAGACCAAACAAGACACCTATTGGTGGAAGAACGCCATCTTCTGAAAGTATGCAAGTATTAAAGTATGCAAGTTAAACCTAAGTGACGGAGCTAGCCCACACACCAGCACTCAACTTAAAGCTGCTAAACAAACTAATCCAGTAATAACTTAATAAATAAATAAATATTACACAGACCTTGATCTTTGCTCCGCTTTTTCCAAATTAACCTGGGTGGATGTATTGCCTTAAGCACTCATGGCCCATAGATCAGGAACTAACAGAAAAATGCAACTAACACCACATGAAATGCTTACGGGTCAACCCATGCCAGCTCCCCCATATAGGGTTAGGGTTAGGGTTAGTATTGCAAAACAAATAATAAAATAAAATAAAATTGTCTGAGTCCTGTTTTCTGGTTAATTGTAGTAAGGTTTTACTGAGAAAGGAAGTTGTATGTTTATAGATGATAATCAATTGTATGCACTGACTGCAAAGTTCCATCTATAGAAAAGGAATTCTGTTGTTATTGTTGGCTTGGACATCATGGCTTTGAGGTGTGATGTTATTTCACCAGATACAGATATTTCACCAGATACAGCCTCAGCTATGTGTCATGCTTTTGTTGATTAACATCTTCATCCCATCAAGGAGACCCTGGACTCCATGAGAGCTTTTGACATGATAGAAAATGCACCAAAACCTTAAATGAAACCAAAGGAATTTCATGATTGACTACACATTAAAGGCATCACCTATAATGTGCTCCCCGATGGAAAAAACAAAAATTAAAAAAAGCTACTGACTTTAGCATATAGAGGGAAATGTACTAAGGTTAAAAATAACTTCTTAATGTCTGTAGCTACTATTAAGGTGTCTGGAGTGTTGTCGATGTGTATTTTCAAAGACCAAAATAATCTGTAACAGAATTTATCAAACACTTTCAGAGGGTGTGGGAATCCAATGTAGTCATAAAAGTGGAACAATAATGAATTGCTCTTTAAAATCAATTGTTTTAATCTGACAGGCAAAGCCATTTTCAGAGATAAATCAGACTATATTGTCAGGAATGATTTTCATACACTGAGGTACATATGTAAACCAAATGTTCTCTCTCACATTATGTTTAATCCATACAGAAATCATAACAATGAATAGTACTGAGAGGCAGAAATCAGTATTACTCTGTGTTGCAAGCAAAAATAATATTGTCTAATTCACCAGAGTTGCAATTTTGGTTGGCAGTATAGTTATTCTTTCTACAGATGGTAAATGTGTAAAATTTGCATACTTGTTGAAATTCCATTTATAGAGCCTGTATCAAAGACTGTATCAGGCAGATAGCAAATCTCATTCCATTAAGCTATATTTTTGTTCCCTTTGATGTTCAAGTTTTGGCTAAAACAGCGCCAGCTCTGGCTGCATCTGGTACTGCTCCATTTTGCCATGCAATAGCTTTTTTTTTTCCAGTCAGTCCCATACATTTTAACCTTGTGATCTGTAGCTCATGGGGCAGGCTGTCTGATAACACACACAGGAACACACATAAGGGATGAGTGCTTCTTTTGGATTGCTTACATTCCATTTCTGGCACTGAGTGAGTGTAGTTCTGCATGTATCAGAGCAAATTCACACTTCATTTGAACCTTTTCTAAATTAGAATAGTTTTTCCTTAGTTTATTAGGGGCTTTGCATAAAAATATTTGTTTCCTTAATGTTGCAATGTCATATACCTAAAGAAAAGGCAAGTAAAGGCATTAAATATGTTGGTTCACTTCTAGAACAAGGTGTTCTGACACCTGCCTCTAGCCAGTAATACATTTATATCTCTAAAGCTAACAAACCTGGAGAATGGCGCTTTGTTCAAGATCTGGAAGCTGGGTGCAATTCCAGTTTGGCTGGTGTTATTTCTAATCTGGCCTCATAACCTCATGACTCAAAATGTTATACAGTGATGCATTTGTGTTCAGTATTAACGATCTGATAGTACACTTCCTACAAAATAGGATTCAGAGGTAAAAAAGAGACTTTTTTGACCTTCTGAGAAAGCATGTGAACAGACTTTATTCTCCTCCTGAAATGTTTGAAGAACAGAGGTCACAGAGCATTACTTGCCAAGCTATCAGCCCAGGGTCACCTACTTGGGGTACATTTTGGAAAATGGTCATCTCCTCCTCTCACCAGACAGAGTTAGTACCTCCTCCACATACCAAAGCAGAGATGTGCTCCCTCTACAGGCTTTGGAGTCCTGGATCCACTGAAATGACTGTGCAGTCAGAGACTTGAAGGCTGCTCTCACATTTGCACCAGACAGTGATCTGCCTTTTTGTGGACAGCTTCATCATGGGCATCTTGGTTCAGAAACTGGGCTCTCATTACAACCTGGTGGCTCTCTGTTCTTCTACACTGCCACATTCTGCTCTTGTTATTTTACCTATTGAAATCCATTTTCTTGTCTTTACATTCGGCTATTATAAAATTTGTTGCACACATGAGGTGATAATAATTAAGTTAATAAATATTCTGTTTCTAAATGTAATGCATTAGCATACACTGCTAGTAAACAAGCCACGCTTAACTCGTTCCCAAGTCCAGTTCTTCCACCTAGGTGGTCTAAAATAGCAATTTTATACTGATGCAACTGAGCATGTGATTCACTGAAAGTAAAATGTAACAATATTATAAAGAGATTTATATCTGGTTCCTCTCTGTTAGCATGGTATTGCAAAATTGCCATGACAATCTGGGTTTGTTTCTGGGATCCGAACTCATACAGTCCTCTGTCCACACAAGTTGATCTGTGTGCAGCTGGGGAGGGTTCAAAAACACACAAGATCCAGAAAGTCTAACTCCCCTAGACGGTGACTGCTTGTGGGATTGTGGAAGGAGACTTTGTGATAAGGCATTCCCATCGAGAGGATGCAATATTGGACATCACAAGGAAAGTACCATAAGGCAAAGACAAATTTAAACAAATAAACAACTTTTCTTTACAAACTTGAAAAAAAGAAATAATGAATAATATCAATGAAAGTCATGTTTAAGAGACTGGCGAGTCTCAGAGTGACTACAGAATAACTATGAACTGACAAGTTTGATCTGCTGAAATGTATAAAACCACTCTGCTATGGACTGATGAATATAGGACAGAGTATGTAAAAGGCCTAACATAAACCTTGAGAAGGTTTGATTTCATCAGACAGACACCCAAAACCATCATGGGAGACTATTCATCCTTTTCAAGTTGGTGATTTTGTACTAATCAAATCTCTGGACAAGGTATCCTTATCTCTTGTGGTGGAGAGGTCTGTTCCAGGTGTTGCTGACAACAAGGACAGCAAAGTGCAGGCCCCCAACTGCTCCCGAGGAGGAGGAAAGCCATGGCAATGGAAGGAGTGGTTCCTCCTGTTCTCCCTCTTGTTGAGCAGAATCGAGCAAGGAAACAGAAAGGAGACAGAGCAGAACAATCCAGACAGCCCGCTGAGTGCGATGGCTCGGTGCTCACATCAAGGGAAGTGTCGCCAATCACACGCCGTGACATCAAAAAAGATAATCAGAAGATCAAGAGGTGTGTGTTCAGGATCTGCTGTAATTGGTGTGTGAGGTTACAACCCTGTGACAAAATGCACAAAAACTGAACTGTATGCTTGTGTGATTTCAGTCACTTTGCAAACCGATTCAGGCCATTATGCTTTTCAATAAAGGTCTTTAAAAACTCTGATGTCTTTGCCTCCGAACTTTTGATTTCAACCACAAAGTAATTTAGGCAGAACCAGCAGAGGAGTGATGCTCCTCTTCTCCAGAAACTTTCTGCCAAAGTCTTGTGTGGTGGAAGAAGTGATGTAGGGCAGACTGATGGTTGTTGGAGCCAAATATGAACTGTTTACTCTTGTCTTTATAAATGTATATGCTCCCAACACAAAACCAGACAGAGTTCAGTTTTTAAAATAACTCAGTGTGGTTTTAAGTCAGTGTGGGCCTGAAGAGTTTTTATTTTTAGGATGGGATTTTAACTATACGGAGAGTGATCAGCTGGACAGCAATTCTATTAAACCTCATGCTACTTCAAAACGTGCCATGAAACAGTTGGTGGAAGCCCACAAGTTAACTGATATATGGAGAGAAATACATGAGAAACACAGACAGTACACTAGGGCCCAAAGCAGAGATAAAAATTTTTCTATAGCCAGATTAGACAGATTTTATTGTTTTAAGCATCATTTTAGTATTTTGGCCCCCAGAGCATGCACACCAAATTTGGTGAAATTCTGTCCACCAGGTTTTGAGGTAGTTTTTTGGCATATGTGGCGCCCCCTATTGGTCGAGCTCAAAATGCTTTGGCACACCTATTCCCAAACATGGACTGAATATATCGACCAAGATGATTGGACAAATGAGTTATGGCCAATTTTGTGCTAAGCCCCACCCTTTGCAAAGATATTTTGGTTGATGGTGACCATGTTTTTTGACCGATCTTGCTCATTTATAATAGAAACGCGTATCTCAGTGATGTTGCCAGCTGTCGTGTTGTTACTGGACGTCGGGTGACTCGGCTCTGAATTTTCTTGACTAGTGGACACTACATGAATGAGTAAAATATTATTTCCTATGTGGAGTACGTGGCGCTTCCTGTTGCCAGTAGGTGGTGATAGTGGTGATACACAAGTGAGTTATTAATGCAGCAATACATTTACTGGAGGTTGCCTGACATGGATATACATTTTCATGAATATGACATTGCATGAAGGAGTTAAATATAACGTCCTGTGTCCATATATCTATTAGATATAGATCTTCATATATCGACATCGATTGTAACATGTTATGGTTATTTTGTCCTATGGGTGGCTGTAAAAACCTTTTTTATTCCTGATATCTACAACTGATATTTGTTCATAATTGTGGTTAATACCTCATGATGATCCCATAACACAGTACACTATACTTCCACCTTTGTCTTTACTACTATAACACAGATACATTCTCATACATGCCCCTGAGGGAAATGTATGGATGATGACACTGAATCTGGCAGAAGTGGAGAGGTAGACAATAAGACAAGAAGAGAACAGGGGGGATTTAAACGATACATAGCCAACAGATGGAGCGACACAGAAAAAGACAGAGAAGGAGGCATAGAGAAATGCTTAGAGAGGGGAAGCCACAGCAGAGACGACTGGAGGTGTCACCATAGAAACAAAATGAGGCTCCATAGGTCTCATTGGAGATAAATATTCAGAAGACCAACAGTGGCTCAAAAAGAGAATAGACTGTGTTTCTTTACATACACATATTCATATCTATACATATACAGTACAGTTAGGCAGCAGATTAGGATTAATCAAATAAATTCAACTATTGACTATTGATGTCTACAATTGTCTAGGGAAAACTTGTCATCTGTTGATGCTTGAAAAATTATTTACTATTACTACCATTATGGTCTATCAGATTGCCCTAATCCCATTGGTTCCTACTGAAGACTTAAATCTTTTTTAAAAAAACAGTCACAAATATGTAGTTTATCTGTTTAAAAAGACTCAGTAATTTCCTAAAACAGCTGAAAACAGTAGTTTTTAGCAAATGCTACTCAAATAAGAGGAAATAGTGCATTTGTTGGGGGCTATTGGCGGATTAAAAAAAAAAATTGGTCTGCTAGTAAGATTTACCAAAGGCATGATTTGATTAACAACTTGAAATCAAGTCAGACACGAGTCCTGAATCTGATGACTTTAGACTTCACAAACACACTTGAAAAATCAAGAAAGACCGTGCAGAAAGTGTGCAGTGATTAATTTTCCTGACAGATATACTTAGAATCAATGCAGCCACAGCGCAGACCAGCAAACAGACAAGAGTTGATAAGTCTGATGATCACATATGGATATAAAGACTCTGCTGTGGTCAACAAAAAACAGTTGACAACATGCAAAATATGTGACTCAAAAATCACAGAGGGAGATGCAATAAATTCCTACTTTGACATTTGAGGCTGAACAAAGAATGGTAAGTTGAGGCTAGTGTTCTATCTAATGTTCTTTGGTCACCTATAGCTTAATCTACTGTTAGCTAAGAGCTAGCGTTAAGTAGTTAAAATTGCAAACATGAAATCAAGCCCTAGGTTCAGTCAGTATGGTAACGATCTAGATAGCATCCAATATTTGGTAACCTAAATATCGTCTCTAAAAATCAATAGCCAGAAAAGATATTTAATACTTCAAGCAAATGAAAATAATGAAAAACAGAATCAATGCCAGATGCCAGAAAACCTAAAATTCAGGAGTATTCAGCTCCTGAATTTGACTTGCTTTCTTCTCTTGTGGGACAGTATGATGACATTAAGTTCCAATACTGGTTGGCTCTGTCATGCAGTATTGTGTCTTTATTGTTGCACAGTGCTTGACATCATAGCTGATTCACTACTAGAATTAGCTTGTTTTTTTAAATCACAAGGGCTCTTTTACGTCTGCCTGCATGATTATTTAGCTTTGTTAAGCTTACCTGAACTGAGCTGAGAGGCAAACTACTTTGACAGAAGTATGGTGGGGGGCGAATTGTTTTCAGCTTCTAAAGGGAAGCATGACAAGTTTGAGAACGACTAATCAAGAACCATCAGCAAGTGGCCATTTTTTGTTCAGAGCGAAATGTGTCAATATATATTGCAGGGTTTTTCCCGCATAGGGAAATCTTTGCCCCCCCCAAAGAGGTTTTGGCCAGCGGCAAAGGAAAATCACCAGCACTAAAATGATAAGTTTTGAGAATAAAAATAGCAATTCAAATCCTGTCCGAGTGTATTCAATCAGCAATTTATTAAACAACTGTTGAATGATATGATGTCATAGACTTCCAGTAGTCAACTACCCTCTCATCCATTATATTTTATTTTACACATGCAGCTGGCACTGGAAGCCAGCTAAACTGCATTGATTGGACTAGGCCCGAACGCTCCACTGTGATGCTAGCGCTAATGGGAGAGAGGACTTCCTGTGATTTCTCAAAGATTTCTTAAAGAGGAGGGCTTGGCCGGTAACACACAGGTGCAGTTAGACTGTGGGTGTGCTAACCAGAGGTGGAAGAAGTATTCAGATCCATTACTTAAAGGTACAGTGTGTAGAATTTAGTAGCATCTAGTGGTGAAATTGCAGTTTGAAACCATTTGAATATTATCAGGTTGCCCCAATAAGTCCCTTAAGACTCTCCAGTTGATCCAGAATGCTGCAGCACGTGTACTGACAAGAACTAGGAAAAGAGATCATATTTCTCTAATATTAGCTTCTCTGCACTGGTTCCCTGTAAAATCCAGAATAGAATTAAAAATCCTTCTCCTCACCCTCAAAGGTCTTAATGGTCAGGCACCATCGTATCTTCAAGAGCTCATAATACCTTATTACCACACTAGAACACTGCACTCCCAGGTTGCAGGGTTACTTGTGGTTCCTAGAGTCTCCAAAAGTAGAATGGGAGCCAGAGCCTTCAGTCAAGCTCCTCTCCTGTGGAATCAGGTCCCAGTTTGGGTTAGGGAGGCAGACACCATCTCCACATTTAAGAGTAAGCTTAAGACTTTCCTTGTTGATAAAGCTTATAGTTACGGCTGGCGTGGGTGTGTCCTGAACCATCCCTTAGTTATGCTGCTATAGGCCTAGACTGCTAGGAGACTTCTTATGATGAACCTCTTTCCTTTCTCCTCCTCTCCATCTCCATCTGTATGCATTTTTATCCCATTACTGCATGTTATTAACTCGACATCATCTTCATCTTTTGTGCTTTCTCGTCTCTCTCCTCTGTTCTTCTGTTGCTTTCAGCAGGTATTTCTACCTCCAGTGCTGCAGAGTCTGGATCTGTGGTTGTGGGCCACCTGCTGCCTCTGTGTTCCTGCTCGACAACTGCTACTACAGTTGTTGTTATTGGCTTTGTTACTATTATTGTCATTATTATTCCTATGACTATCATTCCTATTATTATTATTACTTTATTAATATTAATATTACCACTACCAATACATTATTACTATTTTAAAGTTCTAGGTGATTTGCATTGTACTTCCCTCTCCCCAAGCCCCTTCTCTCTCTCTCTAAACCTAACATGTTAGCAGCGGATGGCCACCCACCACTGAGTTTGGTTTTGCCCAAGGTTTCTGCCTGTTAAAAGGAAGTTTTTTCTTGCCTCTGTCGCCAAGTGCTTGCTCATGGTGGAATTTGTTTGGTCTCTGTAAATAATATTATAAAGAGTACGGTCTAGACCTGGTCTATAGGAAAAGTGCAATGAGATAACTATATAAATAAATAAATTTAATTGAACCTTTAAGCAAAAGTACTAATACCAACTTTGAAACAAATAAAAGTTCTGCATTCTAAACCTTATTAAAGGTAAAAGTGTGTAAGTATTATAGCAACATTTACTTAAAGTACAAATTGCGCAGTAACATGACCCCTGTCAGTGTTTTACTACTGATTTTTTTGGATTGATATTACTGCTGCATTAATGTGTATGTTGCATTTACTGTTGTAGATGTTTAAGGTTGTGCTAATTTCAACTACTTTATAAACTATTGGGTAGTTTAATCTACAGCAATCCATCATATTCTACAAGATCATCATATGTTTACACTATGTGAGAATTTACTGTATGTTATTTTAGAGAAAATGTGTATATCGATATATATATCCTACTTGCGGCATTGCTTAAAAATACCGAGATATTATTTATAAGCCATATTACCCAGCCCTAACTGTACAGGGACCGATCATGCTTAGTGTTGTGCGAAGTCAGTTCAAGCTTTTACTATCTTGGTCACAAAATATTAATGACCAAATATAATTGAATCCTCATAAAAATGTTAATTTGTTTTATGTGATATGAATATCAGCAGAATTGTTTCTCTCAACTATCAATATTGGCCCCAAATTTCAGTACTGATTAGGCATTATTTTTGTCCAATTCGTATTAGCCACAAAGCTGAAAAAGCATAGATGCCTCACAAATTATGGGAAAAAATATTGTTGGGATAAAATCCCTCTGAGACCCACATTAAGACTTTCCTGTTTTTGCATACCTTTGTGTTTTGCCTCATAAAGTTGTCATTTTTTACAGTATCATCAAGTTTCAACATCCCCAGAATCAGCCCAAACTCAGGTAATTGTATATGTCACTCAATAAAGACTTCCATACACTACAATGGGGGATATTAGACCATTAAAAATAAAAAAAAACGGAAATTGAATTTAAAATTATTTTATTGAAAACAGCACCGCAAACCATAATATCAAAAGAAAAACTCAACACCACAAATTGCACACATTTGTTTGGATTGTGCTAGAAGTGATTTGAAGCTTCTAGCTTCTTGTGTTTATGAGTTATGCCCATTCTTTTGTGTGTCCATGGGCGTTTTTGACCTAAATATCCCTAAACATGATGTGCATCATGGCAGTTGATGTCCACAATCACACACAGGGGCACCTGGCATGCCTTGCACCAGAATAGGGTATTCCTCTTCCTGGTCCTGGAGGGGATATTTGTGGTTGGTCAGGGGGAGACAGCCTTCCTCTTCTCCTCCTTTGTGCATTCTGTTGGTGGCCCACCTCGTCAGCATCCACACTATAACATATGAAAATAAATAAATATAATTATATTATGATATTATATAATAAATACATTTCACTGGGTAATAATAATTACTCAAAGCCTTGTTCAATACATAAACACATACACTTCCCCAGTGGCCTAACCCTCCTCCCCCCATCAAAACACACCTCTCCCATTGTCTTTGTTCACCCACATAAAGGCAGACTTCTGGACGAATTGAAATTACTAAAATACTTTACAGTATTATTTGGTTTATTTCACATGCTATTTACTTCCACCCTATACTATTCTACAGTAATAGTCTGTTTATTTTACATACTATACATTTACTTTACCATGCTATAATAATCAGTATTGCTTACAGGGAAAACATACACACACACAGACACACACACACACACACACACACACACACACACACAATGTTAGCATTATAGATATTGTAGGTCTGTCTGGATAACTTGAAGTGCAAATAGTGTCCTAGTGCGTAAAAACAATCTGATCTGCAGTCCAAAATCACATTTCTCTACTCTACATGTAGCCTACATAATCCATCATAATTTCATAATAGCATTACTTACTTCCTCATAAGGATCTGTCCCATCTCCAAAACTCCTCTCGTCCTCAAGACTCAGGCACAGAGTCGTCGGCATTTTCCTCTACTTCTTCACTTTGAAAAATCAGCTCCAAAGCCTCAGCTGTACTATAATTCTTCTTTGCCATATGTTTTTCTGTCACTACAATAAAGTTCTGCAACTTCTCTTCTCTGCTTTGAGCTCAGAAAAATCCTGTGTGTCTCCCGTAACAAAAACAGCTCACAGCCAAGCCTCTGAATAAGACATTCCGATTTGGTTGTGACGTCACCCACTGGAGCCAATAGGAATGTCTGATTCAGAAATGTGACTCTTACACTCTATATGTCACCAACAAAGATGGTGGATGAGAATTGATCGATATACAGAAAGAATGAGCAAAGCACCAGGCAAAAGGTGAGACTATCCACTTTTTGTCTTTTACAAAGTTTCGTATTAGTTTTATTGGCAGAAGTAAATGGCTCACATGGACAAACAGAGGCTTGCTGGTTAGCGCTGTTTCTAGTGTAACAGGAAAAAAAACAGCATGTCTCTAGCTCAAACCGTTGAAGACTAATGACACTGT
The DNA here is from genome assembly GCF_020085105.1 of Siniperca chuatsi. Lineage (NCBI taxonomy): Eukaryota > Metazoa > Chordata > Actinopteri > Centrarchiformes > Sinipercidae > Siniperca > Siniperca chuatsi. Next base: position 30,090,678 of record NC_058046.1, on the reverse strand, counting down.
AAAGAAAACATGATATTTGGGATGGCATACGGCCCCACGGGAACAATGTGTTTGAGTTTGGCTGCCCTAACTGAACTAAGTTAGAGTTTGAACTACTGAAGCACACATGACTACAACAGTTCTCCAGTCAAACATGTCATACTGTTTATGTTGTGCTGGTGAAATAAAATTAGACTGGACCATCTCTGTGATAGACATTAAGTGCAAATCAGTGCTTTTAGTTTAGTCAGATCTTGGGGCCAAAACCAGTATTCATATAATGGACATCAGCTTAACATAATCACAGACCATGCTCAATAAACTACACTCATCACTGTCTGGCATCTAGACAAAGATGGCTACATGGGGCAAAATAACCAATACAGGAAAGAGCCTATTCAAGACTTGCAATTTGGGTGTGGCACTCAAATACAGTCCGAATACTGTACATTAGACACATGGGTTCATTTGATCCATCTGTATATATACACCGTCATTCAAGCTTTGCAGCCACAAATGGATTCTTCCAGCATGCTGTCTGGTTAGCTTCCCCTGCAGATAAAAGTGTAAGCAAGGCAGCATGCAGAGATACATGGCTAGTAGCTGAGCAGTGTCTGGCTGCCTACGGGGCCCCAGCCCTGCCTGACAATCAGCTCTCAGATCAATCAGCTCCCTGGAGAACATGGTGGTGGTTTTGGAGTGGGGGGCTTGAGACAACTCCCAGGGCATCGATCGGCAGACTCAGACACATCAGTCCAAAAAAAAAACACATCAACGCAGACATTGACAGTCTCCCTCTATCTCGTTCTCAACCTCTCTTTCCCGGCGATGTGTGTGATGAGCTGAAACAGGCTGAGGCCAGTTATGCTGAGTGGCGGCAGTTTCCTCCCTTCACAGTAATGAGGGAACACAGAGACGAAATGCCTCACATGTGCTCTGAGGAGGCACAATATTCAATCATCGGTCACTGTACATCTGAGAGACCTTCTGGCTTCATCATCCCAAAAAATACATGCACAAGCTCTGATTACAGTGTCCTTATTTACTAAATTAACCAATCTAAGAAGAGTGTCTAGACCAAGACTGTCATCCTTTTTTGGACCACAATCAAAACAGCACAGTTTTCAAACTGCCTTGTGATGGAATTTTTTAGTATTCTATTTTGAAGGGCCCGGAGGGATCTCCAAAGTTTATATTTTATTAAAGCCCCTGAAAACCTGTGATATCACCATACCCAGCATCTCAGATGAAAACAGGTTTGAAACTTTCGACCGCTTGTGAAACACTGGTTTTCAATCTAGTGTGAAATTTTGCAAATCTCTGCCTCATCAGGACTGTGTGGATGTGGTTTGATCAGATTTGACTGACAGTGGCGACAAAAGCAAACAACCCACCTGCGGTCATTAGGTTTTGATTCAAATATTGCAAAATTCTGATTGGTGCACAGAAATATTTCAAAATCTTTTTCCAAACTGTTACTTCAAGAGGAATTCTCCTGTGCCCTGTGCTAGGACAACATAACAAGCGCACAATACCAGCAGCTTTCACTGAAATATGAGCTGACATTACAATGAGCCTATAACAAATACCTCAATGTGGTGCTCCCTGGGCAGCAGGACAAGCAGTGCAGCAAAAGAAGTGAATGAACCAAGATCACTAACATTTTTCTCCGTTCCACTGAGCTGGCTGATCAGGCTCCACTTGCTCATCAGACTGAATAGTGATGGCAGGACAACATACAGTAATTGCTACAAAGCATCAAACACAAACTTTGGTCTAAAAACCTGACATGATCAATCTAGTGGAATTCAACCACACTACATACGTGAACTAGGAAATCAACATAAGTTATTGTTATTTCCAACTAACGCCTGGCTATTGTAAAGTATTCTATACAAAATCACTTTTGCATACAAAGCATACAATCATTTGACACTTCACCACAAGGTCAGAGGTCAGGGTCAGCTAAAGAAAAGGATTCGGTGTCTGATTCAAAGACAGTTTGGCTTCTTAAATGCATTATGTTGAGGTCTCGGCCAAATTAGTCTACACCATTTAAAGCTGGCACAAAATGCAGCTACACAGCTTTTAACCGGATCCAGGAAGTATGAACATATTACTGGTGTTTTAGCTACCCTCCATTGGCCCAAAGTTACTTTTGGAATTGATTTTAAAGTTTTGTGGTTAACGTATAAAGACATTCGTGGCCTTACTCTGTCTTACATTAGTGACCTTTTGACCCCACATGTAACTCAATGGCAGCTTTGCTGGCTGTACTAGTGCTATATAAATGTAGATTATTATTGTATTAATTATTACATTTTTGTCAACATAAGGCTTGAACCCACGTCTTCTAAACAAAGTATAGACTACAGTAGCGTTATTTCTAACTTAATGTTTTTCATGTCAAAGAAATATTTAAAACTTACTATTTCTGTAATTGGACTTACAACAACATGCTGAGTTAATGCCATCAACCCTTGTCGCCATTTTTGTGGCCATTTCTCTGTTGCCATTTTTCGTGGATGTACCTTGTAGCCATATTGGAAGCTAACTTTAGGCTTGTTTGAGAGTTGCTGCAGCTTGTCTTGAAAGTAGACTTGAGTAGCCGATTGCAGTTGGGGAAGGTATCAAAAAGCGTGCCTGGAACAGCTCGAAGTTGGCATGACTCGACTTGCAATAATGGAAGTAGCATTAGCGTTCTTCGTTGCTGATGAAGAGGATGCAATAGAAATCCAAAGAGATTCAGGTGTCTGTTCATTTTAAAACAAATCCATACAGGGGGGTTGAATACTGCATGTAAAAAGCATAACCACTTATTATTTTCTCAAACAATTTTCGTCAGTGGTTTTGGCCAGTTAGCATTTATGGAGAATGCACAAATGCATTCAATTGTTACTGTCAGAAATTTGTTACTGCTTAAATTCATGTAGATAAACATTGGAGAATAATGATGAAAAATTATAATGGAAGTGTTGTCATTTAAATGAGAGTGGTGGCGTAAAACTTTTGCCGAGCCAATTTGAGAGTTTCCTCAATAGCATGGGGTAAAAACTCCCAATGAGTGCTCAGCCCGATCTATTGGCAAGTCATTTGCCATCAAGCATTTCACTTCTGCAGTTCATGGAGAGAAACTGCGGTGCCTAGCTCTCAAAACTGTGCACGTCTTTGTCCCGCAAGATTTCCATGTCTCACGCAATCAAGCCTCCAGAGCTAGTCAGACAAAATCACTGACCATCATGCAATGCACTCAGCAAGACGGCAATAGAAATTGTGCAGGTCTGCGTCGGTCTGGCTCATCTCAAACAAGCCTTATACCTTCTTAATCCCACCTACAAAGCTCTGATTGGTCAATTGTTCTCCAACCAGGAAAAAAAGAATTGTCGAAGTTGTGGGCAGTGATTTAAAAGTCTGGAACAGGAGGCAGGAAAAGCTCAAAGCTTCTCAAAATTGAAATATCCAGCCAAATCTTGTACAACTGGCCACCCAGTAATACAAACCTATATTTAAAGGCATCTCTATAACCATAGGCTATTCCTTTTGGATTTGCTTCAGTATCATAACTATATGTCTACACAGTAGCTACCAGGCAGAAACACAGTGGATTTCCCATGATAAAGAAAAGTTATGAACATGGTCATCCAACTTCACTTGTTATCCCTCATTTTGTATTCCAGAGAAGTATATCGTAGAAAGGGTTTCAGTCGTAGTCATCTGGACACTGTTTTCAGAATCAAGGCGTTTCGGCTCCCATCCGGAAGTCATTCTCAATTGTGAAAAAATGGAACGGGAACTCAGAAATTTAAGCTACTCTGTGTTACATAGGCCCTGCCCTCAGGAAGGAGTCTACCTGAGTATCTGTTGATTAGCTAGTTTCACCTGAAACTGATCTAATTGTTTCCATGATGGCCCAGTAATCAGGCCTATTGTTTTCTGGCTGCACCTCCCTCATCACTGTTAAGTACTTGATTAGCATATCATTGGCGTGACCAAGGTGCTAATACACTGTGGTAAACTTTGGGCAGATTGAATCTCAGACCACCATTTCTGTTCAAAGAAGGGTTTTCTTTTTTCACAAAAATGGCTTCCTTGACAGCCCGTTCAAACCAACTCTTCTCTCTACTTAGAATCTTCACCTCGCTGTCTTCAAATGTGTGGTTTGTAGCTTTTAGATGCAAATGCACGGCGCTCTGCAATCCTGAGTTAGCGTGTCGTCTGTGCTGATAAAGTCTTTTGTGAAGTGGCTGTTTAGTCTCACCTATGTACCGTTCTTTGCAGTTTTCCTCACTGCATTGAATTGAGTAAACTACTTTGCTCTGTTTTTGCGTGGGCATCTTGTCCTTAAGGTGAACGAGTTTCTGTCTTCCTCTTTCTTCTTACCCTCTGAGCCAGTGGGCACTTCTTGGGCTCTATGTTGTAATGTCCGGATTACACCCAGCTTGTGCTGTAATGGATGGTGTGAGTCAAAGAGCATGTATTGATCCGTATGTGTTGGTTTCCTGTACACTTCTATCTGGAGCTTCTC